>NC_133530.1:62038780-62169082 GCF_048544455.1 Silene latifolia | reverse complement strand
ACCACCCTATGATGATCGGGGCCGCATGTTCGAGCTCGCGAATTCGATTAGTGACGGGCCGTGAGATTATCGCCAGTGATTGCTCAAATATTAAACGCCAACCTCTTAATTGTCATCTACGCGTCGTATACGGCCGCTTTGGCAAGAATTATACATTCGAGTCCGGTCAAAAACCGCTCCATTTTCTCGATAATTGTAAACCTAGTCCGAATGTTCTTGGAATGTCCTGATATTTCTATTCCATATTTATCAAATTTTATCTTTTGGCAAACAATATCCCGTGAATATCTCAAAAGATAATTTAATTAAATCGCCCTATCTATAACTTAAACACGAAATCTTTCTTGAGTAGGAGGAAACTTCCTGGGGAACTGACACGAATAGGGAAGCCGCTTCTCTTCCAAGAGATGCAGTACGCCGCGCCTCTTCCCGTGCCCTTCTTGTATGATTTACGATCTTTTATATCTTTCCGAGATTCACTTCCAAAGAGTCTCCGAAACTCTATTCCTTCACGTGATTAGTATAAATAGGAGCCTTCGCTCCTCATATTCTTCACGCGAGTGTCCGCCCTTCTCTTCTCCCTTCGCATTCTAGGACTTCGTTCCTGACTAATTGCGCGCTACGTGCTTGGACTTCCGACCACGTAAGCTCTGATCTTTCCGGCACCACCTCCTCCAGCTGCATGACCGACTAATTTGACCACTACACTCCAATCAATCTAATTAATCAACTTGTTAAATCGCTTTCTCTTTCGAGGGCACTCTTTCTCCGCATTCGCTCGAGCATCACTTAATCGATCTTCTTAGCTCTTCTCGCTCCGCCAACATGTAAGTCCGATGGTGTATATTCCTTTTATTTATTGTATTTTAATTATTGTGTAACAATTGTAAGCGTTTATGCCTAAAGCACTTCACGTTAAAAACCGATTTCTAAAACCATCTTTAAAACCTCGCTTTATGGCATTTCCGCGATGTGACACGCCGAGAAAAGACGCATAGAATCGCGCCGCGCTGATAGGTGAACGCATACCACGCGCTTCTTCGTGCAGGACGCCGCAGCTCCTCGCTTCTTTCTTCTTCCTCCGCCCTCTAGAATTCGTACTCAAAATTATTCTTCTTTTGTTTTAGTTCTTCATCACGTAATTTATAAATTACGTATGGTTGTGATATAATTTCATCATTCATAGCGTTAATTAGTCATCTAAGTCCGACTTAAATCCTTTATAATCTATATTTGCTGGTTTTCGTCATTAATACTCAAGTCCTGATTTTAGAGTTCAATTGCTCATATCGAAGTTTCGGGATTCATTGTCGATAAATTCTCATCCTGCTTATTCATTAATCCGCCGTTCATTCAATCATGTTTAGTTTAATCAGGCATTCGCTTAGTTAGTTTATTCATTCATTAACACTCACTCCTTCACATAATTAATCCGCTTAATTCCGCCTCTCATCCATGTTTTATCATGCTTTTTGCGACCCTAATTCATATGTAAATAATCCATTAATCACTCTATCCCCAGCTTCGCGATTATAATCAATCCATTAATTTACCACTAATATTAACGATGAAGCTCAAGCATAGCTGACCACCTCAGGAACAAACGCAGCAATCGCCGCGCTTTCCAAGGCTAAAGATCGCTACCGCTCTAGATGAGTTGATTTAACCCCGACCTGCCGGGGCTTTGACCGAAGCTTATTTAGATTATGTATAAAATGATAATCAATATCACTGCTCGTCAGATATTTATTTTATTCTGTGAGGATTTATTTTTTATCAAATCATCCGCTTTAAAGGTATTTTCATAAATCACATCTTAATCCAATGTGTAATTATTGTATTTTATTATTGTAATTTATAATTTGTATTTTCTTCTTTGCTTGTATGTAACATTTACTGAACATTAAATCCAACTTTTCCAATTGTTTGCTAAAACTAGTTGTTCTCACATGTTAGTTAAATCTTCACATGCTAGGATCAAACAATGATGTTGCATTGCATGCATATAGCCGACAGATATCGAGTAATAATAAACTTCCTAATCATTAGTAGAGGCCGCGACGAGGCGGGCGGGATTAGGTGTTCGATCAAAAGAGCTTCCCACGCACCTCACCCTTTACCCAGATCTCCGCGGAGCACCCGTGTTCATTGGCATCCACGCAGAGTCATTCTAGACATAGAATGCAAGGGTAACGATTGCTAGTGTTCATGTCACTACTTTAAGGTCTTGGACATGACACGAGGTATTCGGGAACGGTTCCACTTCCCATAAAAATTGTGGCTTACTCCTTACAAAATGCAACGCTTGTTTTTTCCTCCTTCAAGCGCCTCTGCAGCCCCCCGCTGTCCACGCTTGGCGACTACATTGGGATAACACTTCACTTAGCTAGGTGAAACTCTGAACAAGGTTAGGGAATAAGTTTGTACAAGACAATTGTCGGTTTTCATAACTCGGCCTTCCTAGACCGCTTAATTCGCCCCTTCCTAGGCCCAACCAACCCATTCGACCAATCGTCTCCGCCTAAACGGCCCTAATCCTATTCGTGGGCCTAAGGATGGATAGCGATCTGACGCATCCATACCATGATGCTTACTTGTTTCAGATTAAGGGCCTTCACTACTTGAGGAAATGACTAGAATCGACATTTACTCTGCTTGGCACGAGCCTCTCCACGACTTCTGTTTGATGGTTCTGAAGATGGCAACCCACCCTTTAAAACCAAAACCCTTCTAAATGCACTCAACATCCTGCTATAATGCTTGTATAAATGTGTAAACTTACGTGATCACCATTTCTAAACAAAATCATGACGAATTTTCAAAAATCAAAACCAAATTTTCAAAACAAGATTTTCAAAAAAAAGGGCCTTTAATTAGCAAAATCCTGGGCCAAAACTCCGTCCGCTTTTCTGTCAAAATTCGGGCCACAAGCCCATTTCAAAACCTCACTTCGAGTCCACTCCTACAACACTGCACGCTGACTAGATACATTTCAAAGACTTATCTTTCTTCAAAACTCACTAACACAAGTGGCACACACCCACTTCACGAGTCAAAATTTTCCTCTTTTAGCAAGTGTGATAGAATGGTCGATCGTGTTTTGATTCGTCGACGATCTCTTATCCAGTTTCCAAGATGCCCGGATCAAGTGATGAAACAAACCTCCAGCAAATTCAAGAAAGTAATGATCAATCCTAGCCATAACCCAAATGCAAGTTACCAAAAACAAAACCTTAGATCCGAACTTATCGAAGGTCGTATCTTGATGAGGGAAGGTTGCCTCCCCATTAAAGTGAAATACTACAATTTTCCGATGACGAGTCCAAAGATGAGAATCCAATCCTAGAACAACCGGGGAATGAGAAAAGACTCCAATACCTAGAGGAGCAATTGATATTTTAAGGGGGATGACATTTACAGGGAAAACAATCGCAAATATGAAGCCGTCAATTCCAAATTGCCCACTAACTAAAGATGACGAATATCCCTAAGTTTAAAGGACAGGAGAACCCTCGAACCACATCCGTGCTCAAGGATTATATGTCTATCAAAGGCACTTCAAACCCAGATGTTCTTATGATCTTCCTTCATCTCCTCGACACCATCCCAAAGTACGGTTCTACACTTCTTAGACTGGCAAAAAGGTCGCTATCGGGAAGACGCCGCCATCGAAGCTCTCAAAACAACACGCTGATAATGCCGTAGACCAAGTCAACATGCGCACTAGAGGTTCTTACCCCAAAATGACAAGAAGGATTCACCCCACTTTCTGCAGGGTGGAGGGAAGACTAGTACCAACTAAAGAGAACGCAGACGAGGCCACTCTTGGAAAAGTTCGTGACAATCTCAAGCCCATATATGCCAAACCATTTGAGATATCAAACACAAAGACTTTCAAAGATTTAACCGCATTGGACACGAATTGAAGATGACATCCGCAGCGACTTCTTGTCCAAACCGTAGGTCCAGGATATCTTGCGTCTATAAGCGCTCATACTATTGTCATTAGCAAGACTGACTGAGCTAACTCTTCTTCGAGCCATCCAAGAAAAACTAGCCCACCACAAAGTTCACAAACCTCGGGGATACATACTCCAATGCTCTAAAAGGCTAGTGAAGGCAAACCCAACCTATTGACTCACTTCCAACCCAAAGAAATCCAAGTTTTTGGGATGAAAATTCCACTGTGAATACCATAGGGCAAAGGGCACATGCCACGTAAAAATGCTACAAGTCAAAAACACGTGCTTCAAGATATGATCAAGATGGTCGACTTCCAATTCCACCAGAGGTAAGCCAACAACACTCGTAATCCTCTCGAGTTCTAATGATTACAAGTGATGAATCTACCTTAGATTGCTCACACCTTATTTCTGCACCGAAAATGAAATTCATGCAATTAAGAAAGAAAGGTTTCTTACTCTACCATCTCCCCTCACCATTTCAACACTCATCGTCATGGGCAAGGAGTGTAGATAGACAAGTGTGGGAACTAGAAAACATGGTAACAACTCTGCGTAATCCCAACGCAATGCCTAAAGAACGCACTATCATCCCCTTCCTCAAAATGCCACTATGCAAGAAGTAGTCACCGTGCGTTTACAACTTTTCGATCAAATCATACAACTGAAAGTGACATCATGAGAATGAAGGAACCAGTCAGCAATCAACGGGTTTAAATATGATGATGAAGTTTGATGACCTCATTGAAAACTTTACCAAGGAAATAATCCAAAAATGGCGAAGACCAAGATGTGGATCACCTAACCTGCCTTCGGGGTCGCCTGTTAATCAGCACTACCAAAACGTCCCAACTAACGCATCACACCAAATGACAAATGAAGATGACCAACGATCATTTGCTCAAGCAATTGCAAAGAACCAAGGCTGATCTTTCACCGCAACTATGGCAAGCTCATTTCCACACCGCTAAGCTTTATCAAAGCTTTCTGCCAAATTGAATGTGAGTACATAACCTACTCCCTAAGATGTAGTCAATCCTATCTTCCAAGAATCACCGAGGCTAAGTAATCCTATTTTTTCGTATGAAGACTTGCCACCTTGGCACCAAATACAACTCTTACTGGCTTATACATCATTGCCATTTGTCTAAAAAGAATGTGCCAATGACTTTGGTAGAAGATGATTCGCTGGTCAACGATTACACCACCTCAAAACGGCATACAAATCCAGCATGAAAGAGTCGGATTGGACTCCCACCAAATGCTGCGTACGTGCATATGACGGTACACGATTTAAAAGTGGTTGGAACTTGCTAGCCTAAACATAGGCAATGACCAATCGAACGAAAAGTTAACTTCCAAATAGTGGACATCAAAGCTTCATTCAACATACTTCTGGGAAGGCCTTGATTCATGCCCAAAGCTAAGAATATCCACCATTTATCAAAAAGATCAAGATCCCACTAAATGGCAAAGTTGGTGACGATCACTTCGCCACCCATCAAGGCAATAATCGAGAAGCAATCAAACAATCAAGTCCTCATGGATCCCATATACGAACTTGGGGGCTTCCAAAGTGAATGTTTAGAAAGTGAGTCACACCCTTATATTATAACCCTTTACTCCAACTTGGTGGTCAACCACATACTAAAACCAGGATACTTCCCCGGAATGCCTTTAAACACTCCCAAGAACACCGCACCATACAAGGAAGGCAATGATCAAGAATACCACTTGGACTAGGGTACAAACCCACAAAAGAAGAAGTTCTCAAAATGCTCGCTCAAGTCCAAAATCGCAAGCACGTGGGAGTCCAAATGAGGCCCTATTCCCTACCTAAATGGGTACTTTGTTCACAGAAGGAAGTTCGGAACTCTTCATGGATTTTAACCTGGAATTATCTTTGAGAGGAAGTTGCCGAACCGAGATCTTTCACGATCGCTTACTTCATCCCTCCAAACTGCCTCACCACAAACCCGTCAAGCACCCTTTTGCACGAACAAGTTGCTAGCCCATTTGGAGAAGATCGATTGTTAGTGGCCAAGCAGATGAAAGATCATTACACATGATACTTCAAGACGATCGCTTTCAACCCCACCGCCTGATCACTTTAAATCGACACAAAGCAGAAGGGTGGAGAAAATCAACAATGGACCAACAACCAAGGAAGACTCTTCAAGCTCACCACCGGAGAAGGAGAGATGTCAAAGAAGAACTAGGAAGACGATGAGTTCAACTGAGTCGGAGCCGAGTCAGCCGGGAGTTCAGAGGAAGCCACAGAGAGTCTACTCCATGGTCATCCCCACTCACTTCGCTTCTCCTAGCTTATTTTCAAGTAGTCACTGGGTAGCGGAAATGCCCAATCATCGTCCTTTGCCACCACCTATCCATGGATCAGCCATTTGTTCAACTTTACCAAATTTTAATATGAATAAATCGTGCTTGTTTACTTACTCACGGTTCTTTCGGAGTGCACCTGCTTATGATGACACCGAGGGGATGACCAAGACCCGATTTGACCTGAATACCTCCTCACATAGCCAAAGAAATACTACAAGAAGGGGAAGGGGGACCAAGACAGAAGATACCGAACTCCATCAACGAACTCGAACTAGAACCCAAAAGAACTTAGGATAGGATCCTACTCGAGCTCCTGCACCGAAAGGGCCGATTTACAGACCTCCTAAATGAATTCAAAGACGCTGCCGTCCTACAAAACACGCCAGGGATCGACAGTGATACGCTTCGAACATAGGATTCCGATTAAGCCAAAGCCCAAACCTGGTGTTAAGTCACTAATGAGAAACTGAATGGTCGAAGATTAAGGAAGAAGTTGATGGCACCAAAGCCACCATCAAAGCCTTGTAGTATTCCGATCAAGGTTAACATAGTACCTGCACTAAAAAGGATGGGAGAATCCGCGGTTTATGTCGATTTCTTAGGGACTAAACAAAGCGAGTCCAAAAGATGACTCTTCTCACTCTCATCAGACATATCGGGTAGGGGACATTATCGCACCACGACACTATCCTTCGCGGATGGATATGGGTTATAACCAAAATCAAGATGGCCATGGAAGATATGCACAAGACCGCATTCGGCTACCCAACGGGAACTATTGACTGTTATAAGAATGCCGCTCGATTGATCAACGCCTGAGTTTACATACCAACGCACCGCCACTACACTCCTGCTACACATTTCCATAAAGAAGTCGAGGTATATGTAGATGACATGATCATCAAATCCAAGGAAAGAGGGACATATTATGAACCTTCGCAAGTTCTTCTTAAGGCTACGAAAGTACAACATGAGGCTCAACCCTCAGAAATGCACATTTGGGGCAATATCCGCAAACTCCAGGATAGCTGCCAGCCAACGAGGTTAATAGAAATAGATCCCCAAAATCAAAAGCTCAACAAAATGCCAACCCTCAAACGTAAAAAAGAAGCCGAGGATTCCTGAAAAGTGCAATATATAAGTCATCTCATCAAACTCAATGATTCAGGAGCCTATCTTCAAGAAACTCAAGAAAACAGATTTACACCATGTGGGACATGATCACAAAAGGCTGCTAATCAATCCATGAGATATCAAGCAAACCACCAAGGTTCATGTCAGCCACAACGAGATCAACCTCTTGGTTTATATCTCACAAAGAATGAAATCGCCGGTGGTTTGGTCGATCAAACCAGAGAAGTGAAGAAAGAGCTATTTACTATCTAAGCGTTGTTCTTGAATACGAGTGCTTAAATACTCACAACTCGAAAAGACATGCCTCGCTTCAGGCAACAAAAGAAGTTACGCTACTACATGCTTAGCTATCAAAATATACTCCAAAATGGATCCAACTAAATACCTCTTCGAGAAACCCGCCCTTCAACTGGGACGCCTGGCAAGATGGGACCATGATGCCCTCGTGATCCACCAAATACGTACACTAAAAGTCATAAAGGTCGCGTCCGGCCGTAATTTTCGCTTAAAATCCTCAACGTATTTACGAAACCATAGAGATACCTGGTATTTCCGGACGAGGATATAAAATCGATGTAGACTTGGATCTGTACTTGGATCAAATTTAAGAGGATTCTTTTTTGGGATAGAGTGTTGCCATTTCTCCTGGAAGGTGAGCATACACCGATTGCCGCCAAACTCGACTGAGGTGACAAACAACGCTCGCAGAGTATGAGGCTTGTCTCATTTGACTACAAGCGCAGTAGTTTAGGGCATCAAAACCCACAGCACGGGATTCATCACCCATCATCAACCAAGCTTGATAAATATGCCGACTATATGATGGAAATGCCTTTGTGTATCGAACGACTTGGTCGGAGCCAGTCATATGTCCATCAAATTACCGATGAAGAAGAAATCGCACAAGAACCCCGGTTCCAAGCAACCCGACTTCAAGCTTAATGGTACTCTATCCACCGATATGGACAAAAGGGGACAACGAGCTATACGCCTACTAGCTTCCCAATACATCCTAATGCAAGGAGAATTGTACAAAAGAACACCTCTTGGTGTAGTCCTACGCTGCCTTGATCATCCACAGCACTAAAGGTGTGATGGAAGAAGTCCACGACGGAGTATCGTGATCCGCAGATGAGTGGACCTATGATGGTGCTGAAATCACACGTTCAGGGTACTATTGACCACAATGAATCCATCAGACCAACATAGAGATATTCACACTGGTTAACCTGAATATACAATATGTCCCTCCTTCGTTTCATAATGATGACATCTCCTCGCCATTCTCCCGACGGGAATTGATATAATCGGGAAAATAACCCCACTTAATGGGGAGGTCAACGTTTATCCTGGGAGAATTGACTACTTCACTAAGTGGGTAGAAGCGGCTTACACCGCTTACGCTGCACAGCCAAATTCATACAAATAATATCATCTCGATACGTGTCATTTGACGAGATCATTAATATACCGGGTCCCCATCGCCGAAAACCAACAATTGCTAGCTGGCACAAGATCACATCATCACTATCGCCTCATAGACCACAAAGACTAACGCGCAGAGAAGGGCACTGGTGAATGTCGCAATCCCCAAGAAAATGATCGATACTATAGAGATTGCCACAAATACTCCTTCGCTATGGTATTTAAGATCTGCCAGATTTCACCATGGCTACTCTTTCTATTTGACTTACGATGATGGAAGTCGACAACCACATAAGAAATACCATCCTTTGCGCAGATCCTACTAGAGAGTCAAATCCGGGTTTTATCGAAGAAAGACAGATACTAAGAACTCATCCTCCTGGATGAACGAGGCTTTGTGGCTCTTATATATCGTCCAAACATATCAAGCACGATCAAACGAAGCAACAAAAGAGTTAGCCAAGAAACATCAAAGAAGTGAGACTTAGTACTCAAATCGTTAGAGCTCTTTACCCGCTTCACCCAAGGAAAATTCAAACCCAATGGCCATATCTAGTCAAATCAATACTCCTGGGGGTGCGGTTAGAATCACAAACCTAGATGGGAATGAGTTCTCAAACCCCACAAATCTTGACCAATCAAACGATACTATGCCTAGATAGAACAAAAAACGCTTCCGTAAACCCACGTGCTCTTGGGCACTAAATAAACTACTCGCCAATTTGAATGTCACTACGCTTTTGCATCTTTGCAAACTTGTCATCCTCATATCATCAAACAAACTAAATTGCACTTCCAGAGTAAGCAAAAAGCTCATGCTTATTTTCTATGTTCATTACAAGCTCTTCTTCAACAATTATTCTTTACATTTACTCCTAACTACGCAAGGGTTTGATTTCGCTTTTTAAGTGAATACGAGGGCAATCCTTCACGGATTCAACCCACCGTTATATTTAAAAATGTAAATAGAAGGACATTTGCATTGCATTTGAAATTCGACAAGAATAATAAAGAAAATCTAACTAAGCCATAACCATTTAATCTTTTATTTCATTCATCCATTTTCAATAAAATAGTACGATAAAATAATAAAATAGATAGGCTAGGATTCTAAAATCCTCCTTTATTACAACAATAATAATAATAATCAAATAATAATAATAAATGAGACTTGGGCTATTCCTCCATCTTTCCCTTCGCTTTGTCGCTCTTGTCATATTTCTTGTCACGACTTCGGAGCTTCTAACGCTTGCACCACTTCAGACCTAATCACCAACGGTCTTTCTTGAGGCTCTGATTCTTCATCATTCTGGCGATGATAGTTCTTCATTTTCAAGGATGAATGACTGAAGTCGCTTTCTTCTCTCTTCAGTCGACGCTTTTCTTTCCGCTCACAAGATTTCCTTTAGAAGTCAATGGCTCGCTTCCTCGGCCGCGCCTCTCCGGGCCGGGCAGCCTTTCTCCACCTCGGGGATAGAAACCACACCAGCAAAGCATCATGAGAAACTCAGAAACCACATGTTTTTCGCTCATTTCATAGCCCACTTCTTTCGCCTTTCAGAGTCAACGCCATAGCAACATGATGTTGTCAAGTTTAGGGATCATCCGCTTCAACCCGACTTTGCCTCATCAACCTCTCGTGAAAGATGCATACCATAAACTCCAATCCAGAACAGCACGACCCAGGATCCAAAAGAAGACACCCATGCATTTCGAGGTGCTACCACGGCATAACCTAATTGATCAAAGGCCATCCCAGTCACTGTCTTCCAACAGTCACGTAATCTTTGGTTTAAATCCACCAATACAACTCTTGTTTCTTTATTTCAAATCATAATGAATGATAGAGGCAAAATTGGGGCTCGGCAATCGAGCTGCTCTATAAGCCAAACTGCACAAACAGGGACAGACACTAAAGAGCAATCGAACAAAAAAAAAAAAAAGAAGAAAGTGAAGAAAAAAAGGTGTCTTTTACTCAGCAGAATGACTTGACTCCTGCAAAATGGAAGATCGCATGATTTTAATATCCAAGCCCAAGATAATCTCCTAAACATAGACAAGTTGGCCTTCCAAGAACTCCATTTGCTGTTCATTAAGACCCACAAAGTGGGATCACCTCTCTCTTTTCTACAATATGTCTGGAAGATATACATGAAGTAAAATGTGACAAATGCTTCCTTCTAGCAACATAAGAGATTTAGGGTCCTTACTTCATGATGAATCTCCGCTTCTATAAAATCCAATATCCGTGACGCTCTTTCAAGTAGAATAAGACGATCCACTTTTAGAAAGTCCAAGCCGCCCACAAATCTCTAAACTTGCTCTTATACCCTTTGAGCAGAGAAGGGATGGTAAATGTTCGTGTGGTCCCACCCGCTTAACAGTACTCTCCCTGAAAAGGATAATATCACCGAACGCCACGATAATTTGATCCCAATAATCAAGGTAAGATTCAAGAAACCGTTTTACAACCTTAATGAGTTTCAAGCTCAACAAAGACCTAAGCAGGCACCTCCATATCATGCTTCTCCGTGTTCAAAATTCATTGGTCCATTCCTTCTGCCGGATCTCCAAATATTCATGATGATTTTCTCAAAATTGTTTTTAATTTTATGAGAAGTATCAAGAAGAGACGGAAGAATTATATAATTTAAAGCTTCCCGACGCTCTATTTATACACCAATGTTTAAAATCCGCCGAACTGGATTTTTGGGAATCAGCGCGCACTGCCGCTTTCAGTGACGCAACAGCGGTCGCTTCTTCCCTGCATCAGATTGTGATTTCCGTGCATGGATCTTCCTAATCCTTTAAACCATTAATTTCCTATTCCTGATTTTATTTTAAAACGAGAAATTTACTACGCTCTTTCGTGTTTCCCGATTCAAGGCACGCATTTCGAGGCAACATCAAGATTTTTCCGCCATTTCAAGACACACTTTTAAATCATTTATTTTGTTTTTATTTTATTTTCATTTTATTAAAATTCAATATTTACATTTTCCATTTTCTAACTTATATTTTTTTCTTTTTTTTTTAGGTAGTCTTCCTAAAACTTTCCGGCATCATTTCCGACAAAATTTTTGCATTTTTCCTTTTTTTAATCCCATTTTGCACTAATTAAAGGCCTTATGCGATATAAAAATGTATGTTGCGTGATTTTTCTATAAATTCCAGGCAATTTAAACTGCTGGTTCACCAAACAGTTTTCCAAGAATTAACCTGCAGTACAAACAACACAACCTAACAAAGAAAGGCACTCGTGCCATCGATATACAACAAAAAGCAAATGTATGGCAAAACCGGGCTTCGGCCTAAAAACAAGCAATGTGCAAAAGACAAATAAGCCAAAAAGATCCAGGAATCAATGCTACTTCTAAACAAGTTCAAAATACCAAAATCAGATGTATAAACTACACAATATCACGATGACTTCTCAACTGCATAGACTCTTGAGGTAAGAGTAGCTGATCTCAGATCCCAACTCGAGTCCTCGAGCAACGAGCTTCTCCTCCAGCCTCGGGCTAACTCCCATCTCCGACTGTCACTGACCAGAATCAGTCAATAAATTGGCTCTGCCAATCAACTCAATCAAAATTGAAATCAAAAAGAAGAGATAAAAATGGGTATAAAGGGTTCATACCTTCACGACTGTTCACCGCTGACGAAAGGCGCTCAACGGCCGAGCTTCCTGAGTCGTTGGCTACTCCTCCATAGTGTGCCACGAACCGAGATGGCGCCACTCGTGATTTCAAAAAAAGAATTCTCACAATTAAACAAATTCAACTAAATGTTCTTACACGAAAAACTATGCAAAATCGGAACTCACTCCTCCAACCGGGAGCGTCGCAAACATTGCATAGGCTTGATCCAAGATCTGCCACCACATCAAAGTCACGAGCCCTAGATCGCCTCTCCCAGCCAAGGCTGGGTACTTCGAGGGTTTTGGTACTGGGGCTCGATGTCGCGCTAACTCCTCCGTAAAGACAAAAATGGATTCCTCATTAATTGATGATCCTTCGTCAGAATTTTCAAAATCAAAAACAAGAAAATAAAGGATACTTACTACTACGGCGCCAATAGGCCAACCTCCCGTAGCGAACGCCGAGTAATCCTCCTCGTGAGAAGAAGGCCGCTCACCACAAAGACCTAAGTCTCCTCTTCAGCTTCGGAAGGTTTCCTCCGAACATCGTCTTAGAGGGGATCGATGGAACTGGCAACGCGCTAGCACCGATCGACGCAGCCAACCGCCGCCGTACCATACAGACCCATCGACGCCCACGCGAAATAGCCTCACTTGAGTTCTTCTAGGACGAAGGATTTCAAGAATAAAAGGAGGCGCTCCAACAGACTCCGCTGTCCGGGTACCTATTCCATAATATGAAAGCATGAAGGTCATTCCTATGATCAATTTAAAGCAAAGGACAAAAATATGAATGAATACAAATGGAATACTCACGCCTTACCACCAAGGGCTCACATCCCGCCGTAGACATTGTGAGAAGAACGCTCGCTTCTTCGTCCCGCCAAGATACGACCCAATCCTCACCACGATATGCCTTCCAACGGCTCGTCCCTTCGGGCGCGAGGCCCCGGAAAGTAAGAGTACACCCACGCCTATAAAAAAGTAGACAGTCAATGACGATCTTTGATTTTTGATAAAAGAAAGGAATTTACGTTGATCTAAAGGAAGGTTCATACTTCCAACAGAGTTCAGTGTCCGACAGCTGCCAGGAGAAGTCCCTTCTCCATCACCTCCGGACGAACCATGGCCCTCATGAAACGGATGAGGACCGCAAACCAAAGAAGGACTCAGCCCCAGCGCTCCTAGGGAACTTCAGTCGAAAGAAAGGGAAGAAGCTTCGCCGACAGCCTTCTCACCCTTGTCTCCGAGGTAGATCAAGACAAGAACCACTAAAGCTAGCTGCACGTAGCCCTCCGCTTCTACTGCATAAGGAGGAGGAGCCGTCTCCTCCCATCGATCACCACCGATGCCGGGTCTTCCCGCAAAGTAATCTCGAACATAGGTATCTGGTACCAAACCCGCGATCGCAACAGACTTTTCTGCGACAGTGTTCCAGCCTGATCAACCTCTCGCCTCGGCCGAATCCGCCTCATGCCGCCTCCGCCACGCCATCTCCTCGCCCCACACTGCAGCACTGTAAATCATGTCGTATCCTCCAAGGTGACTCCCACCTCACCAAAAGGCAGTGAAACGTGGAAGTCGTGTCCTGTAACCGATCCAAGAAAGCGCGGACCAGCCGAGGTTGGCCCGCAACTTCCTCTTCACGATATCCCTCCGCACCGAATCCGAGGACCAAACGCTCCACGCTCAATCATGGTCCTCTCCTCCTCCGACACACGCTCGTAATGCTCCATCGCTGTCGTATACCCTGAGAACGACCTGATGTTCTCGGCTCCTATTATGATTTGAAACAAAGCTATCTTTAGTTTTGAATAAATTTGAAAGAGATTTGAACAAAATGGAAAAGGATAGGTAATGAGTTAGGGAATTCCTATTTACCAAGCTCTTCACCGTCTCCGAGGACAAGTGACCTCTCGCAGCCCACACAAGGTGCCTACTCTCCTGTGTCTCAACCCACGCAGAGCACCTCTCACCGGGCGACCTCCTCGTCCGAGATGGGCCCGTCTCGAATCTCTTCCTCATCGCCAGCCTCCTCCTAGAACCTCCTCCGCAGCCAGCCCATCACCGCAGCGGTAGAAGGCCTCGCTCCAAAGCCTCCTCAAGAACAATGCATCTACATCCATGGATCTCTCCTGAAGTAGAAGCATCGCCACCGCAACGATCAAGCAAATCCAGCCGCATCACATGATGACAAGCCTTTGTTAGTAGTATTTCGAGCCTTCAAGGCCCTGGAATCGCTTCTTTCTCGCCATCCTTGGCTATAGTCCCACCAAATCAATCACTCATGTGATGAATAGGGTCAAGTCAAGTCCAAGTCAAGACCTAGTTCCGAGTTCGAGTCGAAAATTCGCAAAGATTTCGCTATAATCGTGATTATGCCCTAAAAGTGTCCCGCAAAAGTTGTCACAAACCAAACTTCCGAGATGGTAGGAAGTTTACCCATCATCCAAGGGTCCCAAATATCAAATTTCATCACAAATGGGTAATCTTATGCCATTTTCTTAATTCTTATGATCTAGCTGACAAACCGCCTCCAAATTCGGGCCAAGGGCTCAAAACGACGAAATTGGCAAATATTGGTTATGTTCCTAACATTGCTTTACTACCTATTTCCCAGACACTCCGTACGACAACCATTTGGGGAAAAGCCCTAAATTGAACAAAAGTGGGTTTAAAACCCTAATGTTCGCTACTAAAATTCGACAAATGCAGATTAACGCTAGCATTAAAGCACATACTCGACAGTCATATTCCAAGCAAGCTTGAACCAACCTCATTTAAAATGGTGAAGATTTGAGAGAGAATGAGTGATTTAGAGTCAAATAATGAACATAACCTTCCGACTTTTTTTGCCAGTAAGACCATGAATCGGGAAAAGACGTGAAAGAGCCGCGCTTTTCCAAGAGGACGCAGTCTTCCTTGTTTCTTTCTTTGTTTCCATAGGGATTTTCAAAAAGTCCGCAGAGTTCGCGTATTCGTGGGCTTCCATTCTTGCGCGCCTTCTTCCTCGGCATGACATTTTATCACTTTTGGTCCGCTTCGACGCATTTCGCTCTCCGGCCATACGTTTTATCCATGCCATACAGTATTTTTGCAAGATCGCTCCCACTCATTTATCTCACAGCAGCAGTATTTCAGATTAATCAATTTATGCCCACAGATATTTCAGCAAGATCAAGCCACTCCAAGACTTTCTTTCACGACGATTAAGATGTTCCTAACATTATATATTCTCCAACCGTAGTTCGCTTTCGAGACCCGTAAGCAGAGTCAAATTTCCAAATTTCGCTGTAGTTCGCTTGAGACCGACGCGGTAGCGATCCTCAGTCAGCTTTACCGACGCTCCATTGCTTAATACATATCTGCTTTCCCCCGGTCCGCGAATCTGTGTATGGTCTCTTCTTATGGTTAAGAGCCATTAGTCTAGCTGGCTTAAACCATCTTCCCCATATCGACAGACGCCAATGTTCTTGACGACAGTCCTCGCTCGGATTCGAAATTACTGCCGCCATAGTCACAAATAGAATTTCAACACTGATACACTTCGACTTCGCCTCAGCCCAAGCCTCACCAAAGTGGGGTCAGAGACACTCTCTGCTTCTCGCACTCCTCGTGAACCACTCCGGTGATGATTAAATGCATGTTTGATTCAAGGAACGATTAGTGACAGTCGAAGATTATCGTCATGATTGCTCAAATATTAAACGTCAACTCTTAGTTGTCATCTACGCGCCGATACTACGTTTTGGCAAGTAATTAGAGTACATTCGAGTCCGGTCAAAACCGTCTCCATTTTCTCGATAGCCGTTAAATCCCAAGTCGAATGTTCGAATGTTCCTGATATTTCTATTCCATATTTTTCAAATTTTATCTTTTGCAAACAATGACCCCGTGAAGGTTCACAAGATAATCGAATTAAATCCGTCCTACCATAACTTAAACACCTAAATCTTCTTAAATAGAGGAAACTTCTTTGTAGTAGGATTTGAAGTAGGCCAGATCTTCTTCCAAGAGACGTAGTACGCCGCTTTCCTGTGCCCTTTGTATAATTTACGATTTTATATCTTTCCGAGATTCATCCAAAGATCCCAACTTATCTCACACGTGATTAAGATAAATAGGAGCTTCGCTCTCATATTTCTCACGCGAGTGTCCGCCTCTTCTTTCCTTGCATTCTAGACTTCGTTTGCTTAATCAAGCGCTCACGAGCCAGCATTCGATTAATGTGAGCCTGATCCTTTTCCGTACTGGGCCTGCATGACCGACTAATTTGACTCACTACATCAATCAATCTAATTAATCAACTTGTTAAATCGCTTTTCCTTCTTTCGAGGTACTCTTTTCCTTGTATCTGCATGAGCATCTACTAATCGATCTTCTTATTCATCTCTGCTCCACAATATGTAGTCCGTGGGTGTATTAATCTCTTTTATTTATTGTATTTTAATTATTGTATAAATAATCAGAAAGGCCGGCGTTTAAAACACCATTAAAATCGATTTCAAAACCATCGATTTCCTTGGAGTGATTTTCTCTTTGGGATCTGCGTTCCTGTTAATAATCTTTATCTAGTTTAAATAAGTTTCTGTTTTTAATGTCACTTAGTTGGGGTGAGCTATTGCTTGACTGAAATTTCGTAGCATTAGTCGTACTCTCTATTGTGGAATTGAGCTGATTCTTGACAAGATGGGGTGCTCAGTTTTCAGTTTGACAGCATTTCCGCACTACCTTTTGCTCTTTAAATTCAATTTTTTTGTCAGCTTCTTCGGCTTTGGAATTTTTGGGTGGTGGTTTTGTGCAAGCTTCCAGCTGGTAGTTGTTGGTTTAAGGTCCCCCTTTTGCTTCATTGTTAATTCCGTTTTATCTCTTGTATTGTTCGAGGTGCTGGTTTTTTATTCGTATCTTTCCTGGGTGTGGAGGGACTATTGCTAGCTTATCATTATTTTCTGTTAAAATCGGGGTTAAATACTTGTATCCACTTCTTCGGTAGTATAATTATGTCTTCTTCTACCGTTCATTATAAGTTTCTTGAAGCTTTTGCTTGTGCTCATGTTAGCGATGGGTTTATGGAGAATGATGGGGATAGGATGTTAGGCTATTTTATGAAAATGCAGGGATCAACTCGGTTAGCCTTACCTGAGGTGATGGACCTTAAAGATAAGGGAAACGGTTTTTTTAGGCAAAATGACTTTGAGGTGGGCGCAGCGTGTTACGATGAAGCTTGTAAACTGCTTAGTTTGAGCCTGGGAAATATTAGAGGTGAAGATACTCAATCATTATCTCACCTTGCCGTTTCCTTTATTTCTAATATGGCTGCTTGTGCTTTGAAACTTGAGGAATACAAAACTGCTGCGGGTATGTGCTCCATGATTTTGGACACATTTCCTCTTAATGTTAAGGCACTTTTTCGAATGGCGGTTGCTTATATGAAGTTGAAAAGGTTTCCGTTAGCTAAATTGGATTTGGTTGAAGCCTTAGCTGTTGAACCTGGTAATAAAGATGTGTTAAGGGAATTAGATGTGGTAAAAGGTCACCTTCTCATCAAGGAAAATGGTAAAAGAGTGTTGGAGCGTGCTACTGAAGATGGCGTGGATGAGAACAATAAGAAGCCTGTTCATATCTTGGCATCTGACGTAGGTAAAAAAGATAGTGATAGCATGATCACGGAGGTGATGGAAAATCATAGTGATGCGAATATTAAGGAAAATAAGAGTGTGAATATTGAGGTGACAGAGGCTCAAATTATTTGTACTAAGAAGTCGGTCCTTGAGTTCTCTACTAACTCAGTTCTTGAGTTCTCCAAAAAGGGAGATTGTAGTTCCCGTCTAAGGATTCCCGCACAATCTTATAAAAAGTTACTGGATGGTAAAAATGTGAGCTTTTACCGTAAATGTGATTTGTCAACTTTAACTATCCAGATTCTCAAGAGTGAGGTTACTAAGGAGCGAGATAGTATAAGAGATGGATGTAAGAAAAAGAAGAAGAGAAGGAGAAGGCCTAAAAAGAGGAAAGCTAAGAAGATGAGGGCAATGAAAGACACGATTCCTCATATTATCAATCTGAAGTCCGCCTTTCCTAGCGAAAGCTTGGACGCGTCCTCTGAGGTCGCCGTGACTTCAAGTGCATCTTCAACCTGTGTCAATTTTTCACCTCCGAGTACTCATATCCCCCAAGAAAACCTTCGGGGTGTTGATAATGATCCAAGCGTCCCTGTCTCTCTGGTGAATGATAAGGCTACTTATATTTGCTATCCAGCTCAGAAGGATTCTCTTGATCATCAGCCTTTCATTTTTTCAGCTCGTCCTAAGAAGTGTAAGATTTACTCATTTGAGAAACCACCATGCGCCCATTTTACATCTATGCTTTGCAGGTACCCCTCTGCTCATCATGTGCATGAGAATTGGAGAATGGTCTTTTCCAAGAAGAATCATAGCCAAAGAGATGAATCTCCAAGACACAATTTATCTACTTTCTCCAAAAGTAGATCTCTCTCCCATAAATTTCTACGTCCTCGTGGCATAAGTGTGTCTTGTTGTAGGTACTCTCTTAAAGCTCAAATAGAGAAGAAAAGAAACGACATGGCATCCTCAGCGTACTATTCCAACAACTCTTCGAAGAAACCCCATCTTTTAATAACCCCCGCCCCTGGTTTAAGTTTTTGTAATAATAATGTAGTGTTTGCACCTGGTTTAGATATGCAGGTGTGCTTTGTATAAGGAACCTATTTTTACGGCTGTCAAAAAAAAAACCAAGTTTTCTTCTATTATTCTTTCCCTCCAAATTGTTCATCTTAAGTTTGGTATAATCTTTTTACTCTTTATTGTTTATTTCCTCACTCTTTAATCATGTTTATACTTGTTGTGATGATTGACACCATTGATGACATGTTTTCCATGTAGTCATGTTTATACTTGTTGTGATGATTGACACCATTGATGACATGTTTTCCATGACAACAAGTGAGTAGTTACTTAACTAGGATTAGTGGGGGATTAGGGGAGTTAATCATGGGATAGATTTATGCTTAATGAGTTCATATGAATGCTTGCTTATTGTTCTTCAACTTATGCACATGTTATGTTTGATGAAATGCTAGACTATGAAACCTTGCATTTTTACCCATCTCATATCTTTTCAATGAGTCTTGTAAGATATAAACCAACTCAAGCCTTATTAGACCATGCATAGAGTTGAATAGGGAAAACCTAAGTCGACTTGTAGGTGTTGTAAAGTCTTAACCGACTCGGCTCCGAGATGTAAGTTTCCCTAGAATTTGGTTTATCATGCATGTAGTTTAATAGGAAGAATTAAGTCGACTTGTAGGTGTTGTAAAGTCACAAATGACTTGGCTCCGGGACCCAAATCTTCTTATGAATTATATGATATGAACTAACTTAATTCCAATAATAATAAATTGCTTGCATCTATATAACTCATTTATGCTATCTTACCATGATTCCCTTATGATCCCATGACATCCTAGTATCCTTTATTATTTGTTTACATCTTTATTTGCTTTATTGCTTGTTTTACTTTATTGCTTTTATTAATTTAGAATCAATCAATTCTAAATCAATTGTGACAACCCGTAGCACAACTACGATTAGCTTGAACAATTTGAATACCCCCGTCCCATGGATCGACCCCGACTTGCTTGCTATGCTAGTAGTTGGGTATAAATGTGTTTGATGGCGGACAACGACCCGCACCATCACAATCATACCAAATAACCCCCTTTTCCCAAAACTAACAATAAGGATAAAACCCTAAAAGACAACAAACTAACTGATTACGAAGCACAAGACTTACCAACAAAATCGGGACAAAAGACGGAATTGTAGACTCACGATCGATCAATTAGCCTTGAGAGTGATTAGGGTGATTAGAGAGATGATGTAATACCCCGTATTTTGATAATAATTTATATGAATAATTTATGTACTTCAATAATTAATTAATGGCATTTCTAATAATAGTTGCAAATAAGACGTTAATTGAATAATAGTAAGTAAGCAAGTCGGGAATTGGGCTTGGCTAGTAATAGGGCCTTGGGCCGTGTGAACAAGATAAGTGGGCCGATTATATTTGGCCTAGTATGAGCATGGTCGGGAATTGTTTCGGGATTTAATAATAAAATTAATGAGGAGAATAATAATAGGTAAAGATAATAATAATTATAATATTAATAGTCCTAAATAATATTAGTAAAGGAAATATATAGTAATTCTACTTATTGGAAGGCTAATATAATATGTAATAATAATAATAATATAATTTGTAATGGTAATAATAATAATAGGTAATTCCTATAATAATTAGAATAAGGTAATAGTAATAGTTTCCTAATTGGTATCTCATACACCCTAAACATAGACTATAAATACAAAGATTCTGAAAAATAAATCATAAAGTAGAATAAGGAGCTTTTGGAGACGGAAGAGGCAATTAAAAGATAAAACGTAAAACCATCTTAAAACTTAATTAATTTCATTTTAAGCTTGTATGTGACTATTATAACCACCGCACAACACCATAGGAACGACCATAGGACCCGTGACTTTGACCTAGGACGACCTTGGACCACCGTGACTCTGACCTAACCTTTCATTGACCGTCGTTGACCGTTCTGGGGTGGTTTTTTGGGCTGTTAAAGGTGGCGGGTGAGGGCTATGCGGGTTTGAAGCAATGGACTCGAACCCTAAATTGACCCACCAATTGGACAAGTCTTGACCTGGGCATGGTGGGGTTGTGTTGGGGTGATCTAATAGACCTTGGGGGAGGTGTCAGGGGAGTAGCAGGTGGTGGTTGGTGACGGTGGTGGTGGCGAAACAGGGAAAAACAGGCGCGAGTTTGTGACCGTATTAAGATGAACACCGTGACTTCATTTTTTGACCAATAAGGGAGAGGGGACCACCCCTGGAGTCACCGTGGGATAGTGGTGTCAATGGTGGTGACAGAGGTGATAGTGGTGGCTGTGGTGGTGTTGGCGAGGGGTTTTATACACGAGGGTTGGGTGTTGTTGGTGTTGTGAAGTCGGGAAGTAGAGAAGGTAAGGCGTGTGTTTCTGGGCTGATGGTGGTGGTTTGACGAGTGGTCAGGGAGTGTATGGGGGCGTGGTGTAGTGGGCTTATGGTGGCTAGGTTGGGTGGTGACAATGATGGTCGTATGGTGTCGGGTTTGGGCTGTTTATGATGGTTGGTGGAACACAGTTAAACCGTGATATTTGTGGGTTGTGTGGGTTGTTTATTGATGGGTTAGCACGAGTAATTTGGGTATTTGTGACGGGTTTTTATTTGGGAGGTTGAGTGACTCGGGTTTATAAGTTAATCGGGTTTTGAATATAAAAAATAATTAAATTGAGTTAATTAATATAATGAGTTAAATAATAAATAATTAAGTTATAATATTTATGTTAGGTGACGATTTGTGAAGGAATTATAATTCGGGTTCGGATTACTTTAATTATTTGGATCGCTTGAGCTGCTTGTTGGAGTTGCTTGCCAGGTAGGGATAAATCCTACTCAACTCTTGTTCGATAATATTTGGTTTAATGGATGGTTTATGTTAATGTGGAATTGATCATATGTCTATTGTGTTGGTTGATATTATCGTATTTGTTGGAAGAGAGAATTATATTGCATTGTGTTGGTTGATATTAATAATTGTGATGAGGTGATTTAAATTGTTATCGTTTATTGTGAATGTGGAAATTGTGAAAAGTTGTGCGACAGTCAGATGTACGTTGTTGAGGGAGTTTGTACTTTGGGGTGATGGTAATATGTACGTTGTGAGGGAGGGGTACTATTACATAATGGCGGTACATTGTTAAGGGAGGTGTACCAAAGTAATGAGAGGACGTTGTTAAGGGAGGTGTGCTAAGTCATGGAAAGGAGCACGTTGTCAGGGAGTTGTGCTATGTGAATGGAAATTGGATTGCCTATCGTATGTTCTTGTTGTTAGTGTTTATTCCGACTTAACCTCGTGGTTGACTGTGTATTCGTGAACACTTGTGATGAACCATAATGGGGAGCAGATTTGACAGGTACTAAAGATTAGCTGACTTGGGAGCTATGGGATGCGTGAGGACTTGGCCAGTTTACCTTGAAGTCTAGACCACATGTAATCGCTAAGTTTTAATTTAAAGTACTTTGGTGAGTTGGAGGGAAACCGAAATGGTAATATTATTATTTACTTGGGATGCCTAGCTAAAGGTTTCTGAATAAATGGGGGATGTTACAAAGTGGTATCAGAGCAAAAAGATCCTCAGGCCTAACCAATGAATAATAATGAACTTATGATGTGTCTAAATAAAATGAACCCCGGGTAGGAACTGTTAGGAGCCCCTCTTAGTGCGGTCAAGAAGCGCGCCTTAATTCGTACCTTGGCCCTTCCAGTTTTGAACCGGTTACCTTGAGAGATATTACAGTGTGGGGTAATTTAAAATGAATATAGTATATTTCTCTTAGGAGTTTTGTTTGCCTTGTTTCCATATTGTTCATTGATGACTGCGGTTACGGGGACGTAACCTTGCTTTTAAGGTGATCGGAGTGTGATATGATTTTAAGTATTAGTATATGCATGTGGTTATGAGAAAATTATGTTGGAATATATTTGGAAGGCGTAATTATGATTAACATGTGAAGTACTACGGGAAATGCGTGGAATTGTGAAGTATGTAGTTTGGTTGATTTCTCATAATTTTATTCTTGATTGTTTTGGCTGCCATTTCCTGCCTATTTAATATCCTTTCACGAAATTTATATATATGATAGCCTTGTGAGTTAGCTTTCATATGCCTCTGGTCTCATGCTTAAGTAATATACGGTTTAGGAGAGATAAATATTTTAGTGAACAGTGGTCAGAATATTCTTGTACAGTTATGTCTTAGTTCCATGTTTTTGAAAAAACTGCCATTTAAGGGTTACTTTAGGTATGGTTCCAACTCCACTGTTTAAAGTATCCGTATATGTTTGTAAGTTGATAATCCACGTTACAAGATAATATTTTGATAATTTATAGTGATTTTTCCAAGTTGACCTAAGTTTCTCACAAGTTGCTGTAAAATTTCTGTTTCGACCAAATAATTTGTAAAATGCATTATAAATTGACCTTATGAGTTTTTGACTTGATTCTTTCTTTCATGAATTGTTAACTCTCTGTATTTTCTACAAAATATAAGTGCTCAAGAGGTGATTAGGTATTATTTATTAATGACTTTTTGGAAATTGTAACATGTTTTTCTTATCCTTAAAAATATGAAAGTTTTGTTTCTTATCTCTTGAACCTTAACATTTTGATGTTGTAAATTATTTGAAGTAGAATTACATGCCTAGTGATATGCGAAATATGTTGCCCTAAGCCTATATATATGTTCACAATAGTTGCATCCATGTTTAGGTTAGACGTCGTTGGTAAGAATTAAAATGAACGAATAATAAATTTAAATCAATTATGAAGGATGGGTGGATAGTACCTCATAGGCCTAAGTGACTGTTATACTAAACCAATAGTTGGCATACTTATAGCATTTCCATGCATGCTAAGCATACATCTAGTAACCATATGCATACCCATGTAGCACAACATTAGCATATGAATTCCGTAACCAAACTTGTTCCCTTATATTCCTTAGGATGTATCCTTACCATACCACTTGCCCAGAAGACCTATTCATGTTCCCAGATTCAGATTTGAATGAGCATTATAAAGCTTTGGAATCCCATTTGGATGATTATGGAGCTCGATGGAATCCGAAGTACATAATTGACACCTATCTTAGAGCTTATACTTTGGTTACTACTCTACCTTTCTCTGGACCTTTAGGTGAAGTAAGAGCAAGTTACATGACTGAGTTGTGGGAAATATCGGTATACTTCCCTTTTAATTATAAGGATTATAACGAAATTATCATAATGAAATACAAGTCATAAATGAATTAACATAAACAAAAGAGAAGAGATTAATAATCAACCTTTGGCCCTTGCAAATTCGGCCTAAGAACAATATCAAAATTATATTCGCCTAATCGTTGCACCCAAGATGATATGAGAAATGCCCTTTTGTTCTTGCTAGAATTAATCCCCAAATTCACTAATTAATTTAGAGTTTTGTGTGATTTTTGATAAGAGAATTTTTAGGTCAAAAATTAGGTTAAAGGATCAACAAAAATGATCTCCCTCTCTCTCTATTATAACCGAAATAGGGAGAGGAATAAGGGAAGATATTTCTTCCTTTTTTCGGTTTTGACCAACCGAAAAATAAGAGGAATTATTCTCTTATTTTCGGTTTTTCCACCTACCAAAATAATGAGATTAAATCTTCTTATTTTGGTAGTTTACAAAATGTATAAATGTGTATTATTTTCTCAATTGTCTATATATCGACATGTATTAATAAGTCCACTTATAACAGCTTGCAGTCGATTTATCAATACCAGTCTGTCAACAAATATTATGACAATATTGTATAATATATACATTAATTATAAATATCACATATTTATAATTTGCTAATTAAATATAACTGGTTACATTTAATTACGAATTAACATCTTAATTCGTTTAAGCTAACATTATATTCATTTATTAAATATAACATATTATATTCAATTTACGAATTGACAGTTAATTCGTCTCAGCTAATATTATTTAATTAGATTAAATAATCGTCTCATCAACACATTGACTAACTGTTTAGTCAAATACATGGACTAACCTTTTAGTCAGGCATCAATGTGATTATATTTTCATACAATCACATCTCTCAAACACATCTTTTAGGTGTGACTTTTAGGGACCAGTTGATCACCGCCATCAGTATGATAATAACGTCAAACTTTCTAGCAAGCCAATCGTTATTAAGTAATCGTTAATCAACTGATAAAATACGAAGTATACCCTTGTGAACCTATAAGAGATTTATAAATGTTATCACACTAATTGTGGAGGACACAAGCTCCAACAAACTCCCACTTGTCCTCACAAGTGTATGTGCGATAACCGATTCTCATATCCTAAAATTTCTCCCACTCAATGTAAAACAATTTGCAAAATCCGTATTCACAAAGGTCGTATTTTACAAGTGATCAATATCAAGAGTGGTTTTCCCGACTAGAGAGTAACTTAACTGATAAACGAATCATCATTCGAGCATGGCCATGCATTTCAGTTACAACTCCTCGAGTGGCCCTGAGAAATAACTAAACCTGATAAAGGTTGGATATTTTCTTTAACTCGAATCCTGCAGATATAAGCACAGTATGAAATGACCTAGAAATAATCTACTTAGCCTCCTGTTACGGTCGACCGTGAGAAAAAAACCAAAGTCACCCAAAAACTGCCTTAATCTCAAGAGACAATCGATAGTCAAAAGAATCGACTCTAGGAACACAATGGATGTCCAATCCACGACCTGGCACCGAATGTTTTTAAACATTTAGGACTCCATTACGTTGTCACAATTTTTGTCCTACGAGATATCGTTATAACTCGTATCTGTGATCGATTAGCCAACTATTTGACTTATGGCTCGTTGAACCCACCATCAATCGACTGCACAATATAATAGCCAGAGTTATCAGTTCATGTAGGCGATTACGGACCAAAACAAATATAATGTAATTCAGTTCACTTTGTGGCGTTCAATGTTGTCGGTACAATCCACATGAAAAACAAAATATTATAATAAAACGATGAAGTTATAAATAGTATATGAAAAAGATAATGTATTGAATCCATAATCAACTACTACAACTCAGGAACACGTTTAATTCCCATGGATATAACGTGCCCTTCATGCTTATCATAATTCAACGGTTTAGTGAGAGGATTCGCGATGTTGTCATCCGAAGCTATCTTGTCAATCGCTATCTCTTCTTGCTCCACGTAATCACGGATCAGGTGAGCTTTCCGATGTACATGTCTAGATTTGTTGCTAGACTTAGGCTCCTTAGCCTGGAAGATGGCACCTCTATTGTCACAATAGATGGTGATCGGGTCATTCGAACTAGGAACTATCGTAAGTCCTTGTAAGAATTGACGCATCCATATAGCTTCATTTGCTGCTTTCGAAGCGGCATATTACTCGGATTCAGTAGTATAATCTGCTACAACATCCTGTTTGGAACTCTTCCAGCTGACCGCAGCACTATTAAGAGTGAAGACGAACCCGGACTGAGATTTTGAATCATCTCGATCCGTTTGGAAGCTAACATCTGCGTAACCGATTGCGCATAGCTTAGTATCTCCTCCATAAGTCAATACCCTATCCTTAGTCCTCCGTAGGTACTTAAGGATGTTTTTAACAGCTATCCATTGTGTTTCACCTGGATTCTTTTGGTACCGACTCGTCATACTCAATGCATATGCCACGTCTGAACGTGTGCATATCATGGCATACATGATTGATCCTATAACTGATGCATAAGGAACACGACTCATGCGCTCAATCCCTTCAGGCGTCGTGGGTGACTGAGACTTGCTCAAATGCATCCCAGACGTCATTGGAAGGTTCCTCTTCTTGGAGTTGGTCATGCTGAACCTTTCAAGAATCTTATCCAAATAAGACTCTTGACTCAGCGATAACGTCCGTCGTGATCTATCTCGATAGATACGGATTCCCAATATGCGTTGTGCCTCACCCAGATCTTTCATCTGGAAATGGTTCTTCAACCATCCTTTAACCGAAGATAAGAGAGGAATGTCATTCCCAATCAAGAGTATGTCATCGACATACAATATCAAGAAAACAATCTTGCTCCCACTCGACTTGATATATAAGCATGGTTCCTCGACCGATCGAGTGAAACCATACTCTTTTATCACCTGGTCGAAACGATGATTCCAACTCCGAGAAGCTTGCTTAAGTCCATAAATGGAACGCTTAAGCTTGCACACTTTCTTAGGATTTTCAGGATCTATGAAACCTTCGGGTTGCACCATGTACAACTCCTCCTCCAAATAACCGTTTAAGAAGGCGGTTTTCACATCCATTTGCCAAATTTCATAGTCATGAAAAGCGACAATCGCTAAGATTATCCGAATGGAACGCAACATAACTACGGGTGTAAAAATTTCATCATAATGCAATCCGTGCACTTGAGTGAAACCTTTTGCCACTAGTCGTGCCTTATAGGTATCTGGTTGCCCGTCTACAGAACGCTTTATTTTGTAAAGCCATTTGCACTGTAGAGTTTTACCTTATTAGGTAAATCAACAAGATCCCATACGTTATTCTCATACATGGAGTCCATCTCGGATTGCATGGCTTCAAGCCATAGCTTTGAGTCGGAACAATTCATGGCACCTTTATAGGTAGGGGTTCATTAATCTCTAGGAGCAAAACGTCATTCTCCTCGACCATACCAATGTATCTGTCCGGAGGATTAGAGACTCTACCCGACCTCCTAGGTTCCTGAGGAATATTAACCGTATCATCAGTTGGAGGAACAAATTCCTCCATCTGTACCTCGGTTGTTGGTTCTTGAACCTCCGACATCTCGAAGGTTCTATTACTTGACTTGTTCTCGAGAAATTCTTTCTCTAAGAACGTCGCACTAGCCGCAACAAAAACTCGATGTTCGGTAGGCGAATAGAAGTAATGACCAAACGTTCCTTTTGGATAACCAATAAAGTATGTCTTGACCGATCGCGGGCCGAGCTTATCCTCGTGTCTCCACTTGACATAAGCCTCGCAGCCCCAAACCCGAATAAAGGACAAGTTAGGTACCGTTCCCTTCCACATTTCATATGGAGTCTTGTCGTGACTTTAGTCGGACTTCGGTTAAGTATAAGAGCGGTGACAAAGAGCAAAACCCCATAATGAATCAGGTACTACCGTGTGACTCATCATGGATCGAACCATATCAAGTAATGTTCGATTTCTCCGTTCGGACACACCATTTAATTGAGGTGTTCCAGGTGGAGTTAACTGTAAAACGATTCCACAGTCTTTAAGGTGTTGATCAAACTCATTTGAAAGATATTCGCCACCCCGATCAAAACGGAGTGCTTTAACCTTTCTTCCCAGTTGGTTCTCAACCTTGTTCTGGTATTCCTTGAATTTCTCAAAGGACTCACTTTTATGCTTCATTAAGTAGAGATATCCGTATCTACTCAAATCGTCCGTGAAAGTGATAAAATATCTATAGCCATCTCTAGCAGTAATTGACATAGGTCCACATACGTCAGTATGTATGAGTCCTAATAGGTCACTAGCGCGCATTCCAACACCTTTGAAGGAAATTCGAGTCATTTTGCCGATAAGACATGATTCACAAGTGCCAAATGTAGAAAAATCGAATGCGGAAATAGTCCCATTCTCGACGAGTTTCTTTACACGTTTTGTTTATGTATTGCACTAAACTTATTTAATAAAATACGTTCTTTTATGGTCCTTTTGATATACATTGCCTCGGGTAACCGAGATGGTAGCACTTCCGTGCGTTAGGTGGTCTTGGTAAGGCACCTTGGTGTATAGGGGTGTTACAAAATCAAACTAATACAACTAATTATTATAAATTAGTAATTAAAATGAGTTATTTAATCAATTAAGCACGCAAAATCGAGTCGGAATAAGATATAAATGAGGGGTAAAATACGACTAAAATACTACTCATCAAGTCCAAATGAGCAAATGATGCCCTTTTTACGATTCGAGCTCAATTAGTTGAGCTGAGCCAAAACCCGCCCGGGTTCAACACCAACCCGCCCGGGACAGACCTTACCTCGCCCGAGTTACAGGGCAAAGTTGTTGCATATGCTCTGAAGTCGCTTGACTTGGACCTCAAGTCGCTCGACTTGGACCTCGGCTCGCTCGAGTTCAAAGCACAACTTCAGGCCCCGACTCAGAACCCACTCGAGCTTACCCATGGCTCAAGCAGGGCAATGGTTTTTACGCCTTTCCGTCACCCTCTTCTCACCCTAATTAAACCATAATCTTGTAACCCCTATAAATATCCTAATTGTAATAATTCTAAAGTTAAGCCCTCTTAGATTAGATTAAGCCTCCTTAGTTTAGATCTCTCTCTAGATTAGGAGTAGATTATACTTAATCTTTCCCCAATTTATGTAATCTTTCCTTAAGTACTCTTCAAGTACTTTTAAATCTAGCATTGTTCTTCGATTTCTTTGGGTTTTGCATTGAAGATTAGTGACAAGTCTTCATCTTTATTCAAGATTTCCTTCCTTTTATTGTTCATTTGGTTGGTATTACCTTCTAATCTTTCTTTATTTACTTGTTAATCTTTCATTAAGTTGGTTCATTACTTGTATTAATCATCATGTTTAGTTAGACTCTTTATTTATTGTTGTTGTTAGCATATTTACTATGATGATTAGTGAGTAGTGATCTTGTTAGAATTAGTGGGGGATTATGGGTATGATTAAAGGGTCATTTATGCTTGTTGAAGTCTTTTATTTTGATTGATTGTTGTGGTTTCAACTAGTGCACACAATATGTTTGATGAAATGCTTGCTTGACTTGACAAACCTTGCTTTAATCTCTACCCATTCAATAATTATCGTAAGATCGAAAGCCTCGGGAATTTTTAGACCATGCACGTCGTTGATAGGAAGACTGGGTGTACGCCAAAAGCTAACCCAAAATCAAATTAGGTGGACCCGTAAGATCGAAAGCCTCACACCTAATCCAACCCAACTTAGACTTGAACAAATCTTAGACTCACAAGTATATCGGGTTGATATATTGAGTACTTGTCTTATTTCTAGCATACACACGTTACATGCTCGATGAAAGGCTTGAGTGACGACTAGCATATTTCATTACTTGTTTACATGCACCCATAAGCCTAGATAAGACTACCCTTCAATAAGAGACCCAACCTAATAATCAACCATATGAATCCACTCATCCTAGTTGCTTTTACTTTGATTGTTCGCATCTTGTTTTGTTTCCATTGTCTACTTTAGCTAAGCTTAAAACTCCAATACAATTGTGAGACCCACACAACCTCGAAGTACATAGACTTAGAACTTTGAACACACCGTCCTATGAGTTCAACCTCGACTTATCATGCTATATTAGCTAGTTTGTTGAGATTATAAATGTGTTTGATTGAGTAAACAACGATTCGCTCATCACAAGTCAACGTTGCTTTCCTCACTAAGTTAGGGCGACGGGTCCTTGCGGAGCCTCAAACGCCTTTGGGCAAGAGTCCTCTGAGCCAAATACTACGATGGGAGGTGTGATTTCGACATGTTCAAACCCAAAGCTAATATGTCTAACGTATGGGCAAGAATCTCGTCACAGACGGATATAATTATTGGCGGAACCAGTTAAGCCGTAGGAAAGGGACAACGAACTTTATTTTGGGACCACTCTTGGGTCAACGAGGGGACCCTAGCTGATAAGGCGGTTGCTAATATTTTGGATACATTAATTGGAGTGATGGTTAGTGATATGTGGGACGATGTTTCAGGTTGGAAATGGGACGTCTTTGCTAATTTATTACCGAGAGATTGTCTTCTAAAAATTGCTTCTTTCTCCCTACCTCCCGACCTAAATCTGGTTGACTCTATCCATTGGAATGTCTAATTTACACGAGAAAATTTCCATTAAATCCGCTCTTAATATTATCAAAGCTTTAGACCGGTTTTCAGAAAATGAGGTACAGTGGAATGCTATTTGGAGAGTACCCTCAACAACAAATAAAATTCTTCATTTGACTGGCTGCCTACGGTCGGGCTATGTGTAATGTTAATGGGGTAAGACGTAATCTTTTCGACGATCCTCTTTGCCCTGGGTGTCACTCGGAAGAAGAAACTATGGATCATGTACTCCGTCACTGTCCTATATCACGCGAGATTTGATCTCATATTGGTATTTCCGCTTCTTTTACTTGCTTCTATAATATCCCTTTTCGAATTGGGTCTCGTTGAATGCAAGTAATATTCTGAACATGAGTTTAAACAATTGGTCTATAAAATTTGCAATTACAATTTATTTAACCTTTGATTTAAAAATGCGAAAATAGTTTAGTATGTATTCACATTTTTTTGTCTCATGAACCACTAAAAAATATAATATAGCGAAAATGGGGATTTAACCTCAACTTTATGTCTATAATATACTTCTTTCGTACCGGTCATTTGTTTACCTTTGGTTTTGGTACAAAGACTAAGGAGAATGGAAGGGAAGTGGGGAATATTTGTGGTTGGGGTTATTGAGTAACAAGTGGACAATAAGTACTTATGTTGATGATAAAATTACCCTTCAAAAATATACCCAATATAAAAAGGTTAACAAATGAATGAAATACTCATAAATGGAATAGTTAAATAAATGACCGGGACGGAAAAAGTATATACATTTTAACAGTAAGTTAAGATCTCTTTGGTATTGAAAATATTGTAACATTAGGTCATGACTTTACTTATAATTAGAATTATTCATTTCTAAACATGAATTTCAAAACACCTATTTAACAATTCATATTTATAACTTTGTGTTTAAATAATTAAGGTCATTAACCCGTATAACATACGAGCTTTCAAATTGGTATTTCTAAACTTTACTTTGCCCTGAGCACTTGTTTCCCACGTGTCTTTGGTGTTAGGATTCATTAATCTCATTAGTATACATATTCATATATGAATTAACTAATTTGATCATAAAATAAATACAAGATCTTATGCATGCAAACATAAAACAAAGTAGAGAAGAAATCGTCACTTCTTACATTGGTGTTTCGGATTTTGGGCACCAACAAGATCTCTTACTTGTTAGTTCTTGAGCTTTCCAACAATGGATGAACAAAGGTTCAAATTAGAACCTCTCCCAAAAGCTTATACCCAAGGAACACCCTTAATAACTAATATTATTATGAACTAGTAATAATACTAATCTTACTTAAAATTTGGACATAAAAATGGTGTTTTTGTTCTCTTGTATTTCGGTCAAGAGAAGAGGATTTTTGTGAGCTTTCTTTCTCTAAAATTATTTCACAAATGTAGAGAGTTTTTAATTTCTAACACTAGAAAATATTAAGTAAAGTAGTGAATAATTATAGAGGAAAACCATTGGCATTTTTCTAGTGGAAAAACCGGTTGGGGGTGGAATAAATGGGGAGCCAATGCATGCAAAAGATGCTCTTCTCAAAAGCTTGTAGGGTTGCATGGCTATATACTAGAGTGATCATTGTGTTTTCTATTTAAAATAATTAACACAATTTAAAACCCTAACCCTCCCCATTTTCGGTACACCCATCATAAAATGGAAGGTCTATTTTATTTTGTCATTTGTCAATTTTGTCATGTGTCACATGTTACATGACATGTTACACCATAATGTATTTTTGACATATTAAAAATCAACATATTAATAAAATATGTCACATACAAAATTTAACTAGTAATCCTTGATTACTTGTACCAAAATGGTTTATCAAATTATAAATTACAACGTCTTGTATTTATAATAAATTATTCATTCAATTTCAATTGTTTCGTAAACAATAATTTTATCTAAGTAATAAAACAATTTGATTACTTAGTACGTATCTTATTTAATCGAATTACAATGAGACACGTTAATTTTACTCACAAAATCATCCGTCAATTTTAAGCAATTTAATTAACTCGTATCGGCATATGATTAATTAAATAATCAATTAAGAGTATTTTCCTATAGGTATGACCTAAGGGGATCAACTGATCACCACCGTCGCACGACAGTAATGTCAAACTCTAGTCAGCCAATCATTACCGATATGTGTGGACCAGTTGACTGTAAAATATTACTTCCCACATGTATTCTTAAATATGAGATATAAACATGTGATCATTATGATCGACAGTTGTGATCGCATTATTGTCGGAGGACACTTATTCCAACAATCTCCCACTTGTCCTCGACAAGTGTGCGTCACCAATTCTCTTGTCCTATTACTATCTCCCACTCAATACAAGGTGTCTTTCGGGTCGTACTTGCAAGTGATCATATCGAGAGTGGTTTCCTCGATCTGGAGAATAACTGATTGACCGGAATCATCTACCATAGATACCTTCCGAGCGTGGCCACGCATTTCCAATTCATTACTCCTCGAGTGGCCCTGAGATATTGTTTTAACCCTGACAAGGGGTGGACAATTCCTATCGCACTATTCCCTTCGACTAGCCACAACCATCATAACCCAAAATATGCCCATTTGACCCCATTTACGAAGGTCGCAGTAACATATATCAAAGTTAATCTGAAACTGTGCCACCTTAGGTGAACAGTCTTTAATTAAAAGAATCGACTCATTAGAATACTATAGTAGCTCTCGCCACAACCAAGCTATATAAATTTGCCAGAACTCTATAAGCGGTCATAAGGCCCGACAAAGTGTTCCTAACAGTCTGCCTATGTGATCGACTAGTCATTTCACATGACTCTATGGCACTTGAACTTGCCATCAATCGCATCACACTCTAGTCACTTCGAGATGTCACCTCATGTAAGTGACTATGGGCGAATACAATGTTAATCCGTGTTCACTTTAACGGGGTTCAATTGTCTCTACAACCCATTTGGATGTAACAAAGTATAAGGTGAGTTAATAATAACTCAAACGACAAATGTGGACATCACATTTGGGTAGTCAATACCATATTACCACCTTGTGATGTATATTGTAAGTGTGTAAACACTAGTCATTTGCAACATGAGTTTAACACACCATGTGTCCATGTGTTCAAACTCTTGAATTGCATTTTCCTTTATTTTCATGTTTGTCTTACATAGCATGAATCTCACCAAGTACATATCTAGTTTCCCAAACTAGGTTTAGGTTCTTTATTTTGAGAGAATTTTCTTGTTGCTTATTACATAACAAACGAATTATGGTGGACGATATAACTTGCACTAGTCAAGTGTTCTTCCAACTCATAATGTACTAGGTATATGTTGTGTAGAATCTTGCAACAATTGTCAAGATGATTAGCCTAGCACTTCTCATAAGTCCTAGCAAATTTAAAAATACTAGTTTTGAGTAACTTCTTACTATAACCAAGTATCTATTCAAACTTCTTATTTCTCTTTTTAGCTTAATAAGCTTAGGATTTTCATAAATCCTTACGCATTTTCGAAAGTTCAATATGTGAAACTTCTTGTCACATAACAGAGTGTTCTATCAAACACTAGAACAGCTCATTTGTTCTTCTTGAGAATTCATGACGATTCTTATATGGCTTACCAATGACTCATCATTCTCTTAAGCATATGATTCATTATAGGACATGTGCATGATTATTCTAATGGCGGAAACATTAGTAATCTTTAATCATGTAATCAACCATTCTTAATTTCAATGAATGACCGTGACTGCTTATGGTAATTCCATTTTCATCGATATGAATAACCTACGTTTCTGGTTGATTTGATGTGCATATCTCAATGCCTATCCAACATCCCAAGTTGTGATAGGATTCATGTTAGTCCATTTTCATCCATAATTGAAAACTCAAATACTTCTTTATGAAAGACAGTATCAGCTCGTCATTCTCAATGAGTATGAGTTATAAAGTTTACAAGATGATTGCTCCCACTAAATTTCATGTCTTCACATGATAATTTCAAACTCCCACTCAATTCCACATGTTTCGTATTTGACTACTCAATCGAAACATTTCAAGAATTGAAATCAATTTTGCTTTGCCAAGTTATTAAGATAAAACCATATATGTTTCCAATATATCTTTTCAAAATACCAATTGTGAAAAGGTTTCAATCTTAAACTTATGGAAAGAGATTTTAATCTCTAACTCATTCATTTTTATAATGATGCGTAGCAATGTCATTACTTAAATGTGAAATCCCATTTAATACACGTCCTTCTCAAAATACCCTTTTCGGAAGGAGGTTTAACCATTTCATTTTCATAATGAGGTTAAGTAACGACACTAGCGTGGTTAACAATTAACTTAGCTTTTGTAGATATCGGCATATCTTTCTTTGCAACTTTTAATCATAAATCTCATTTATATTCAAGGATGCAACTTTGTTTCATTTAGGCTCTTAAGTAAATATCAATATTGAAACTCTATTTATATCTTGGTCATAAACTAGCAAAATCTCTTGTTGAGACTTTTCTTTAGTCATTATCTTTCAAGAACTTTCTTTTGGTCTCCTCGTGTAGTTATCTTAAGAACATATTCTTTTGATTACTTCACTTATCTTAAGAACATATTCTTTCGATTACTTCACTTGGTCTCTTTTGTTATGTAGATCTCATCTATTCATGTATACTATCTATTTTGGTATACAAATCATTCTTTCTTTTGTAGATCTCATTTACTCAAGCATACAAATTATTCTTTGTATTCTTTGTGTCTTCATTTTTCTCCCACTCTTTCTTTAGAATAAATACACTAGATATTCAAAGATAGCTTATGAGACACAAATAATGATTTTGAAGTAGAAGGAGGACTATCTCATAGATTGACTAATAGATTTTAGATTGATGAGTGTACTTGGTAATTGACATTCCTTTAGGAGAGTTCATCAACTCAACATCACTTTATAATTGATCATACACAAGTTTCAAGCTTGTGGACATATAATGAATCCTATCATTATAATTGTCAATTGATTCACTTTAAGTAGATGTTCATATGTTTCTATGTGCAAGCATATAAAGACGAATTTTTAGAACAAACAAATACGATAAAAGGGATGACTTGGGTTGCAAGCCAAGCCACCAAAATCCAAAATACAACCATTGTTTAAAAGGATCACACATTTCCATGTCGAACCCGGAAATCAAAATAGTTCTAAAATCCATAACATTAAAATAAAGACAATAATAAAAGCCAAGCTTCATTGGTAGCTACTCCTAGCTCCTTCATGATTTCTTAAGCTTGCTTCTCTTTTCCCTTGTCTTTGCTTGGAGGAGGCCCTATTTACAATAAAAAGGGGATACATTATCACAACTTGTATCAAAATACCATAGTTGAATTAGAAACATAAAAGAAAGGATAGTCATTTACCTACTGGAGTGATCTTTCCAGCTTTGATGTCACCAAGATACTTGGAACAATTCCTCTTCCAATGTCCAACACCATTACAATAATGGCATTTATCAAGAGGACCCTTCTTGGGTTTGGAATTGCTAGCTTCAAAAGTCCTAGCCTTGGTGTTCATGGGAGCTTGCCTCTTACTCTTTTTCCCATTCTTCTTGAACTTCCCCTTGCTCTTAGTTCTTATATTTAGCACATCCTTAGGTGGACTAACATTTAGCCCCATGTCTCTTTCGGCTTGCACAAGTAACTTGTGCAACTCCTCAAGAGACACATCCTTGTCTTGCATATTGAAATTCACCCAGAATTGCATATATGATTTGACTTTGGATAAGGAGTGAAGAATCCTATCAACAATGAGCTCCTTGGGGATTTCAACCTTTTGAATTTTCAACGTCTCGACTAGCTCCAACAATTTGAGCACGTGAGGGCTAACCTTTTGGCCCTCCTTGAAATCGAGATCAAAGAATGTCGAGGCCGCCTCATATTGGACGATCCTCGGTGTTTGTGAGAACATTGTCAAAAGTTTGGAATAAATTTCATAAGCGGTGCCCATTTTGAAAGCTCTCCTTTGGAGATCCGCCTCCATCGCAAAAATTAACACATTTTTAATCGCGGCGGATTCCTTATGGTAAGCTTCATAAGCTTCCCTTGTTGCGGCACTTGGCCTAGCATTAGGTTCGGGTGGAGAGGCCTCCATAAGTAACGAACCTTATCGTCACCTTGGGCGGCTAGCTTGAGTTGAGCATCCCAATCGGAAAAGTTTGACCCATTATTTTCAAGTTTACAACGATCCATGAAGGATCGGAGCCATGAAACATTAGTGAGAGCGTGAGCGTTGTTGTTTGGTGCGGCCATTTGTTATGAGAAATAAAAGTGGTCTACAAAACAAAAATAGAAGGAATAAAACACTTGTCGTTTTTAAAATAATAATAATACTCGTAAATTTAATTTAAACAAGTTTTATTGCATTTATCTAGTGACCTCTACCCAACTTTGATAAATGATTCCAAGACCCAAATTCATATCAACTTGGGCACGCTTTGGCGATACATCCCTTATCAATATAACTCGGTGGATTAACCCTTTAATCGATTCTACTTTTAGAACTCTTGGTCGATAAAATTACATTAATTTTTATCTTTAGCCCAAAACACATCCGGCTATGGTCGAGAATACTTTTGTTGAGTACAACCCAAATTTCGAATAAATGTGTCCATGATCCAAATTCACATTAACTTGGGCACGCTTTGGCGATACAACCCTCATCAACCTGAATTCGGTGGATAGACATTTATCACCCACTTCCCCTACGTAACAAGATTTGTAACCCGGTTTGGCCGAGCGCACTCCCTCACGAAATAGGTTTTCATGGTTTCTAATTTTTGGTAAGGCTAAGACTCAATTGTTTATTTAGCGAGAGGTCATGTCAATTTATTATCTATCACGTTTTAAGTGAACTAAAGCGGTGAACTACGATAATTGTAATTGACACGGTCGATAAACTCGATTTAAAATGCATGTTTAGTTATGGCGATTTAGCGATGCATGCAACATATAAATAAAATGCAAAGCATAAAAATAAAATCCTAGTATGGCCTTCCTAAAATAGTAAATCTAATAAACTATTACAAATGCGGAAACCAACTCCTTTGGTCCCTTGAACTTCGGTCTTGACACGCATCTCGAGGCAACACCGTCTTCATGGAAACTCTGGGAAAATTACAAATAATAAATAAAATTACATAATTTCCTATTATACATTTGTAATAAAAATAAATCTATTAAATTACAAAACGGTGATACGAGATCACAATAATTATAACCGAATCGATATTCCCATACATTTCGGGTAATACCAATTAAAAACTAAGGCCATACTAAGTAAAATTACATAATTCAAAAATTACACAAAATTAAAAATATGACAATCATAAATAAATTGCAGCATTATAATATGTACGAACATGCTTAATTTTATGCTAAATAGCCTTTTAAGAGCCAAAATCGTATAAGTTATCGGTTTTTATGGATTTGCGTGATTATAACTTCTTAAAATCACAAAATGTCTCATAAATTCATATTTATGTTCAAGTTAATTACCCTAACCATCTTAGGACTCAAAACTTAGTCTTCACTAATATTTTGACAATAACTCAACTTGATATCTTAATATTGTTCATTATGGACCAAAAATACTATGCTATAAACTTCAAATTAAATTATAAAAATTTCAAATAATTTCAAAATTTGAAATTTAAACTCATGAACCTGGAAAAATACCATGACACTCATAATATTCAAAATTTAGGTTAAAAATTTCGAAAAATTATCGAGAAAAACAATGTTGCGGTTTATCGGTTTTAACAAATATGACCATTAAAATATGAGAAAATTTATTTTCATCAACTTTTCACTTTTAGATCTGAAATATATGATAAAATGCAACATGTGACAATTTTCTTTAGTCATGAAATATGTTTTAGCATTATATACTAAATAAAGTCACTATTTATTGAATTTTTACTCAAAAATTCATAAATCATGCTAAATGAGTCCAATACCTCTTAGATTTTTACACACACTGAGTAAAAATTCATGTGATAACATATTAAATTTTTATGACCGGATTCGAAATATAACTCATATTAACCTAATAAACCCTTTAAATTCGATTTAAGCTTATAAAATCCATATTTCATGCAAAATAACTTAGTTTATCACGAGATTTAACATGCCATTAGTAGATAATATATGTGAAAACATATCCAAAAACCAATGAAAAATTCGAAGTTTAGCTATTTTTCGTCCAAAAATGACATTTTTCTCATAAAAATCACATTTTAATGCCAATAATATATAAAATGAACAATAAAATCCATAAATGAACCAAAATAACCCAAATATATTTTAGGACCAGAAACTTTAACATGCAAAGTGATTTCGTGATATACCATAATAAACACAAAATTACAAGTTTTATTTGTTAATAAGATTAACTCGGAAAAACAATAAACTGATTTGCATGCAAACAACCTAAGGCTCATGATACCACTTGTTAGGATTCATTAATATCATTAGTATACATATTCATATATGAATTAATTTATTTGGTCATAAAATAAATACAAGATCTTATGCATGCAAACATAAAACAAAGTAGAGAAGAAATCGTCACTTCTTACATTGGTGTTTCGGATTTTAGGCACCAACAAGATCTCCTACTTGTTAGTTCTTGAGCTTTCCAACAATGGATGAACAAAGGTTCAAATTAGAACCTCTCCCAAAAGCTTATACCCAAGGAACACCCTTAATAACTAATATTATTATGAACTAGTAATAATACTAATCTTACTTAAAATTTGGACACAAAAATGGTGTTTTTGTTCTTTTGTATTTCGGTCAAGAGAAGAGGATTTTTGTGAGCTTTCTTTCTCTAAAATTATTTCACAAATGTAGAGAGTTTTTAATTTCTAACACTAGAAAATATTAAGTAAAGTAGTGAATAATTATAGAAGAAAACCATTGGCATTTTTCTAGTGGAAAAACCGGTTGGGGGTGGGATAAATGGGGAGCCAATGCATGCAAAAGATGCTCTTCTCAAAAGCTTGTAGGGTTGCATGGCTATATACTAGAGTGATCATTGTGTTTTCTATTTAAAATAATTAACACAATTTAAAACCCTAACCCTCCCCATTTTCGGTACACCCATCATAAAATGGAAGGTCCATTTTATTTTGTCATTTGTCAATTTTGTCATGTGTCACATGTTACATGACATGTTACACCATAATGTATTTTTAACATATTAAAAATCAACATATTAATAAAATATATCACATACAAAATTTAACTAGTAATCCTTGATTACTTGTACCAAAATGGTTTATCAAATTATAAATTACAACGTCTTGTATTTATAATAAATTATTCATTCAATTTCAATTGTTTCGTAAACAATAATTTTATCTAAGTAATAAAACAATTTGATTACTTAGTACGTATCTTATTTAATCGAATTACAATGAGACACGTTAATTTTACTCACAAAATCATCCGTCAATTTTAAGCAATTTAATTAACTCGTATCGGCATATGATTAATTAAATAATCAATTAAGAGTATTTCCCTATAGGTATGACCGAAGGGGATCAACTGATCACCACCGTCGCACGACAGTAATGTCAAACTCTAGTCAGCCAATCATTACCGATATGTGTGGAACCGTTGACTGTAAAATATTACTTCCCACATGTATTCTTAAATATGAGATTTAAACATGTGATCATTATGATCGACAGTTGTGATCGCATTATTGTCGGAGGACACTTATTCCAACATTTGGGTCGGCCCAACTTTCTTTTGATGCGGCACCTCGTTCTAGATTGGAACGTATTGTCACTGCATCTTGGCCTGGTTTTTGGGATTGGCAGTGGCGGCTTGCCACCTTCCCTTTTCATTTTGGTGGGCTCGGGGTTTATGCTGCTGAGGATGTCCTATATTATGCCTTTCTGGCATCCCATTTGCAGTCTGCTGATTTCCAGGCTAAGCTCCTGCATCTTTCTGATATCATTATTGCTGACCCTACTTTCGATGATGTTTTGGTGTTTTTAATAAGACCACGGGTTCTGATTCTCTATGTGATCCTAGTGAAATCGATGCCCTTAAACTTATGAAGAAATTGACATATATATATATATATATATATATATATATTTCGTGAAGGTTGCGGCTACATCGGACTCTATTTTCTCTTTGACTCCGCGGCAGGTGGCATTATAGATGTCTCAGAAAGGCGCTCACTCCTCTGATTGGTGGCGTGCAGTTCCTATTTGGGGATTGGGGCAGACTATGAATAGAAGGACCTATCGTAGTGTGCTTAGCTATCGACTAGGTGTTCCGTTGTTCATGGTGTCTAGACCCTGTCCTGCTTGTTCTCGGATCTTTGATGGTGATGTCTATGACGATCATGATGTGTCTTGTGCTGGTACTGTGGCCATTATGCATCGACATAACCTCGTTCGCAACACCTTATTAAATATTTGCTTCAGGTCTAGGATTTCTGCTGGTAAGAAGGTTGATATCGGTTTGGTTGATGGGCATCACAAGCCCTTTCGTCCGACGAATTTGTTACTTTATTCTTAGGACAAGGGACGGGATGTGTGTGTCGATCTGACGGGGTCTTCCCCCTTAAGTCAGTCTGGGATATCTGATTTTGTGCCCGGGCGTGTTGTTGTTGTTGTTGTTGCTGCTGCTTAGCGTGTGCCAAGTGTAACACCCCCTCATACCAAGGTATCTTACCAAGGACTACCCCAACATGAAAGGCTATTACCATCTCGGTTGCCCGAGGTTAGTATATCAAAGTTAAGAATCCAAAACACATTTATTAAAGTGTAACTGAGTTTAACGATTACATGTTCCCAAAATCAAAACCAAAGTACAACTGGAAAAGCTAAACAACTAGAAATGAATGCTAAGTCTCTTGACGGCGGAAGCTAGACTCGAGTGATGACTCCCCACGACTGCCCATAGCTAAAGGACTGCATCACCTGTCACAATCTGCTCACCATCCCCGAATGGATCACCACAGATTTTATAAAACAACAATGGGGTCAGTTACTGAATAATCAAAGCAAGACAAGTACAAAAGGTAACCAGCTGATCATCATCCTCCTCCGGTCTCCCGAACTCACACAGTAACCGACTACACACCAAAGTGTGTAGCCCTGCCAGATTACCCATCGCAACAGGTAATCCTTGCCGCCAGTGGGGGACCGCATCCAATCCCCACCTAAGCCCCGCTCATCAACGAGCGATATCCTTGTCCCTTAATGTGCACATCCCCTCCCGTGACGGGTTCCACGGAGGGCGAACTAGGGTGTAAAGCCACTCCCGCAAGTGACTCCACCACAATCATCACAACACCACCATCACACCAACACCAACACCAACACCAACACCAACACTCCCACAAAGATCAACAGACAATCAATCGTACACAATACAATACAATTTCAAATCAATTAAACAGGAACTAAGTAGGGAAACCCTACCTTTTCGCAATCCGCTACGCTGCAATCAATCATACACACGCATAACAAATACCACATCGTCACCTACAACAATGATAATCAACAATAAACACACATATGATGATCAAACCCTAAACCCCCAATTAACCCAAAATAATAATTAGGGCCAAACCCTAAAAGACAGCCTATTAGCTGATTACAATGAACTAGAGACTTACCAATGAAATCGAGACCAGAGACGGAAGTGTAGACTTGCGATCGATCAATTAGCCTTGAGAGTGATTAGGGTGATTAGAGAGATATGAGCGTCGTTGAGTTTTGGTAAAATGATTTAGAAACCGTAAAAGCGTAATTTATAATAATCTCTAATTACCTTAACCAAACCGCGGAATTAAACCCATCAGACAGGATACTCGGTTGAGTATAGAGTATACGGCCAAGTATCCTCTACTCAGTCGAGTATTCCCATACTCGGCCGAGTATTCCTGGGCAATAAACTGTCCAGAAACACACGACACACTTACTCAGCCGAGTATACTAGACTCAGAGAACCGTGGTATTATAGTCTTCCCTCCTTAAAAAGAACTTCGTCCCCGAAGTTCATACCATACTCAAAACAAAGCATACACACATGCCACTCAACCCACCAACATCACTCAACTCCCATCCTACATCCTCGACGTTCACTCACATAACAACGCCTATCTAAACCACGCAGCTTAGAACACAACATCAACCGTAGAAGAACTCATCCAACTCCATAATACTATCGAATACCAATAACATAAGTGTTGCCAACTCTGTCTTACGTCCATAACGCTCACTAGCAAACTCAGTACCAAGATAAACCACCAAACAAGATCAACCACCAAAACGGAATGTTACATTCTACCACTCTTAAAACGAACTTCGTCCTCGAAGTTTACTCACACCCATAAACATCATCAACTAATCCGTTAACACTATCGAAGTTTACCCACAATCCTAAACACCATACTACTACAAGCACTGCCATTACCTGTAATAAAATCGACCATCACACAATCCATCCTTATTCTACACCAACACTCAAACTTCCAATTGCAACCGCATGACCATCAACTCTCTTGTCCCATCCTACTCCTCTTAAGATAAATGTTACGTCCTCGTAACTCACTAATACTAGGTCCTTTGTTATACCTCCCATAAACCTCATTACCACCGCATGTCAACGATAACCCACTATAACCTCAACACCTACAACCATTCCTATATCCAGAGCTCTCTTTCTCTAACAGTCCTCATACCTCAATTCATTCTGCACTCCATATACCCTATACCATAAAATCCTCAGCATAACCACTACCCCAACTCTTCAACATCTTCAACATTATATATATAAAACGACATATATATATATATATATATATATATATATATATATATATATATATATATATATATACCCTCACCTCCACGATCATAACTCACGATCCACAACTGTTACACACACTCACCTTAGCTTCTCAAGTTCATTTCTTTTATTACCACAAAACTCACCCATAACTTAACATGATACTAAGTCTCAATAAAAAGGGTTATAAACCACATATAGTTTCCCGTTCAATACCACACATGTTCCACAATTCCCTTGCCACAACTATGTCCACCAACACCTCATCTAAAACAAGATTAGAAGTAACAACCTCTCACAAACGTGCCCCATTAACAGAATATTATTATGCCATGACAACAACAGAACCATACCCAACTCTCTTTCATATCATACTCTATTCTCACTCCTAAGCCGACACTAGAAAGGAACATCGGTAAATAAAACAATGGTCAATATGCCCCGACCGACACTGACAGGAAACAGCAGTAAACAAACAACAATCTATGACAACACAAAAATACTCGTATCACAACACGAATTACCGTGCCAGGTACACAACAACCACATCGATAGTCATCGCAACTTATTCAATCCCATAAACACTGACTCAGTACGACCTCCTTGACCAGAAGACTTTCTTATAACCGCTTTACTAGATCACAACACAACATATTAGACGGAATAACGTATAACGACTTATAACTATCAGACCATACCATAACTCATGAGGTCAGAACCTCACACAAACATTTACACATATCATGGACCCATAATCGAATCTGACTAGGCAATCCTGATCACGTAAGTTACCACCTGATTAAGGTTACACTACTACAGATACAGGCTATAACAACGGTTAAAAACCGTTGTTATATAAAATAGCGGACGTTGTTAAAGCGTCCGTTGTAAAAGGTTTTAACAACGGTTGGTTTTCTTAAGCATCCCGTTGTTAAAACTATTAACAATGGTTTTAAGTACCAAAACCCGTTGTGGAAAGTGTGACTCAATTTTGGTGGGAAAGTTATAACAACGGTTAATTTACAAGGAACCGTCGTTATAACTAAAGACAACGGGTTGTATCTACATAACCGTTGTTGTTTGTGTTCCGGGTGTAATTCCGGAGCAGGATTATGACCACTTAAGCTTGTTGAATGATGTCGTTGCTTGTCTCTTCCTTTCACTCTCTTCCTGTAAAGATGAACAAACTGAGGGCTCGGCTTGGTACCGAGCGTACTCACTCCGACGCTCAAGTCAGTAAACTTAAAGAGATAAGTTGTATGTTAACTTGGCAGAGTATATTGTAGAGAGATAAGGGAGTTTATACCAGTTTATTTAGTTAGTTTTTGGGATCCTTTTCTCAATGAGAGAAGTGGAGTATTTATAGACTTTCACCTTTTGTCACGCAGTGGCCAAGTGGCCAAGTGGCTAGCAGGTGGAAAGACTATCTTACCCTCGGCCGAGGGACCCATGCCGGGCCGGCAGGCCTGATTGACTCCATGCCGAGGGGACTGGATGTGAGTACGCGGATATGCTTCTCGGCCGGCTAGCTGCCTAGCCGAGACCCAAGTGACAGGCCGACAGGCTTCGTCGGTTAAGGCTGTTAATATGTTGACTTGCTGTCTATTAGCTTTGACCTTCCTCAATATGTTGACTCGGTCAGCGGGTGCAGAATATGCCCCATCAATTTGCCCCCAGCGTAGTCTATGTCGTGGTATGGACCTTCGATGCGTGTTGAGCGTATTCTGCGCATGTCGAACTTCTTCCTCGGCTTGGTTCTGTTCAGGCCGTACCATATCCCCCCTCCACATGGTTGTATAATGGACATCGAATGTGGAAAAGAGAATGGCGCTGGCCGAGACCAAGGTTGAGAGTGCCGTTTGTGCTTTTGATTGCCCCCGGCCGGTGCTGTCTTTGCTTTGTTGATCAGCTGGCCGTTAGCAAGTAGATACCAAGGAGCGTGTCAAAGAAGATTTGTCACTGTATGTCGATTGACATTCCGTGGCTGCATGCTCGACACGTGGCCTGGTGCTGATTGGTGGACGCTTCATGGGCTTTGCTCTGATTGGTCCACTGAATGGGCTTTACTCTATAAATAGAGCAGTGTGCCCCTCATTTTGACTTGAAAACTTCATTTTCTTCAAAAATTTTCTCTCTCTAGTTTTTCGAAGAGTTTCTTTCTCTCTCTAATTTTCGAAGCGTTACTCGGCGTAACACTTTCTCTCAAGGTAAACAAACAAATTCTTCCCCAATCTTTTATTTGTTAAGTAATTGTTGTCACCATGTCTTCTGCTGATGCTCTGCCTAGTACCTCAACTCCGGGGGGCGAACCGTCGCATCCTGATGAACAGGAGCCACTGGTTGTCACCCCGATAGGGTTCGGGGGCCGCAAGTCGCCTTCTCCTGAAATTGATGAGAAATTTTTGGAGGATTTTGATGATGACGATGATGATGCGACCCAATCTAATTCGGAGAGGCCGCAATTCTTGTGGCACGGCGAAGCCTGCTCGATCAATCCTGATCGCGTTTGGACAAACAAGTTCGCCTCTGTCTCCGGGCCTGAACTTTTTGAAGACCATTACTCCTTCGGCAGGGGGTATAGAATTATTGTCCCTGAGGGTGATCAGGCAGTCTGTTGCCCTCCCGAAGGCTGTATCGGCGTGTACATCAGACATCTGGAGTATGGGCTCCGATTTCCTCTTAATGAACACGTCGCGGCCATAATCAAAGCCATGAACGTCGTCGTGGTACAACTGCATCCGTTGGCCATCAGGACGATTATTGGCTTCGTATGGCTTTGTCTCTTTAAGGGGGAGGCCCCAACGGTTAACCTGTTCCGCCGGCTCCACCATCTTCGACAGACCACCCTAGGCGGCACGGGGTGGTACAGCGTGCAAACCGAGCCGGGTTACGTGACCGTCTCTAAGCTGACATCTTGCAAAGACTGGAAGGGGCGGTGGGTATACGTCGAGGTTCCGGAGGACTATCCACTGCCCCGGTCCTTCCAGAGCCGCGTCAATTTGCGGTGTGAGAGTCAGGGGGAGCATGATAAATATGTCTCCCGTAATAAGATTAAGATGGATGCCAAGGAGGTCTATCTTAAGGAGGACGAAGTGCGGGCAATGAGGCTGTTTGAGGCTGAGAAGGATGGCACGCCGAAGGGATGGATGCCCCCGACGCAGATCGTCCTTCAAGACAAGCCGCTTTGCCACGTCGGCTTCATACCGGCCCTCGGCCAGGGTGAGTGGGGTCGGTATGAGGCCCACCTTTGCTTTTTATGCTTCTGTATTTGAGCCTTGGTTTATTTCTTTTGCTTAACTCCTGCTTTGTTTCTTTTGCAGATCGATTTGGCCGGGATCTGTCTGTCTCCATCCTCAACAAGTTGGGACTTGACCAGGACGGGAGAGTTCTTGAGCTGCATCCTAAGGCCGCGCCGCGTGATCGTAGACTGGCCCCGCAAGAACTTATGGAGCAGGCGTTGAAGGCAATGGATGTGGGGGCGACTCAAGCGGAGATTGGCGGTAACGTGCCGCGCCGAAAACTAAAAGCAATGTCTTCGGCGGCTACGGCGTCAACTCCTACTCGGTCTCCAATCCCCGTAGTCCAAAAGAAGCAAGTGGTCGTCGATGTTGAAGAGGACGTCACCGTTGTGGAGGGTCCTCCTCCTTCAAATAAGAGAAAAGAGGCAACGCCTCTTCTTCTTCTTCTTTATTACCGAAGTAGGGAAAGAAAAGGGGTCGGTAGGCCCCTCTGTCCAAGAAGGCTAAGACTGGTATGGATCTAACCCATGGCTCGGATTTAGCAGGTTCTTTAGGCATTCCTGATGACAGGCTTTCTGATATGTCAATGAATGTTGACATGGATGCTTTGTCTAGGTTTTTTATAGATCAGCCGTCGCCGGCTGTCGTTCTCACTGAATAGCAATTGGAGAAGCAGCCTGTGCAGACGGGCGATAAAAATGTCACCGCCGACTCCTCATCCCAGAAGGTTTCCTGCATTCAGCTCAGGGAGGACGGCGTAAAGTTGGCCAAAAGGCTGGTGAAGTGGGCTGAACTAGCCGGCACTCAGCTTATCGAGCAAGAAAAGCTTATGGCTCAATCTGCCCCTGCGCTCGAACGGCTTAGGCTTGAGCTTGCCGCTGCTAAGAAGGAGGCCGAGAGGACGAAGAGGGACTTCCTCGCCACCATGAAGGACTTCCTCGCTGAGCGAAAGCTTAAGGAGGACGCTGAGAAGATGGTCCTGGCCGAGAGAGCTAAGGTTGAGTCTGCCTTGGCTGGTGCTGCTAAGCTGCGGGAGGAGAGAAATAAGTTTGAGGGCGGCTATAAGGCCATGGTTGAGCAGAGGGAAAAATGGAAGTCCCTGTATTCGGCCGAGGCGAAGGAGCATAAGAGCACAAAGGCTATCCTTGCTCAGAGGGAGAAAGATATTGAGATGCTTAAAACCGTCATCATCCCTGAGATGTGTGCCCGGTACCGGGACCAAGCTGGAGATGCTACCAGGGATGCGATTAAAGAGCTCCTTCCTGAAGGTACCTTCCCGTGGCAACATTTTGATAGGCTTCTTGATGAGAAGGCGGCTGCTGTGGAGGCCAAGGCCGCGGATGAGGCGAAGGCGGCGAAGGCGGCGAAGGCTGCTCAGGAAGCTGAGGCCAAGGCGGCCCGGGATGCTAAGGTGAAGGAGGCCAGAGAGGAGGCTGAGAGGGCAAAGGCAAGTGAAGCTGCCAAGTCATCCTCTGGGCCGCCCATCATTGGTGATGCTGCTACTGCTGCCGGTGGCGAGCAGCAACAAGCATAGGGAGACGGGCAGTCGTCACCAGATTCACCCGGCCCTTCGGATAGCTTCAGCTGTTCGGGGGCCAACTATTGAGCCTTTCCTCCCTGCCATCGTTTTGGTGCTTCAAGTCTTATGTTGTAATCTTTTGTTGTACCATCTTTCTTTGTTAAACTTTGGTAGGTTGTGTTTAGGCTATCCCTATGGGGACGGCCGTCGACTTTGTTTTGCCTCACTTGTAAACATTTTTCAATAAAGTTTGTTTATTTGCCTTCGGCTTGGCCGAGGCTTTTGATCTCATCCTCCATTAAGTTGTCTTCTTACGTTTTTAAACATATTGAGCGTTTTTTTTGTTTTACCTTCGGCTTGGCCGAGGCAGTTAGATTGCGTATCTCAACTGTACTTAAACGTTTTTAAACATGTTGGCATGTCGGTCGCTTCCTCCTCCACTCCCGGTCTTAGCCGAGGCGGTCAGATTTGCGCTTCCCAACTGCTGTTGTGAACATGTTAGCGTATCGGTCGTTTCCCCGTCACTCCGGCTTTGGCGAGGCAATCGAGGTTACGGCTCGACGGCGTTCGTATCTATAGACATATTGATCGCTTCCTCTGCCACTACCGGATTGGCGGGGCGATCGATTTGCGGTTCTCAATTGTACTTATATGTTCTTAAGCATGTTGGTCGCTTTCATGAGTATCAATTGCATTTGTAGTATTTGCCCATTTGGTGTCTACTAAGCATGTTGGTCGCTTTCGCGAGTATCAACTGCATTTGTAGTGACTGCCCGGCTTTGGCCGTGGCGTCTACTTTGGTACGACTACGGAGGGGACAAGCATTTCGATGGAAAACTTGGATCACTCTTCATAAGGTATAATCACGCGTTGGGGTGCCCACAACGGTCTCGGACACCTCCGCCGCTATACGAAATACTTCCTAAGGTTGTCTGTATTCCAGTGGCTCATTAGAGGCACACCCTCCATGTCTGTCAGCCGGTATGTCCCCGGCCTCATTTCTTCAACCACCTTGTAGGGTCCTTCCCAGTTGGCCGTCATCTTACCATGGATGTTTCCTTTGTTGGTTGCGGCCGACTTTCTTAGGACTAGATCTCCTACTCTTAAGTCCCTTTTGTGGACCCTACGGTTGTATGCTCTTCTCATTCGGTTTTGATAAACTGCCAAGTTGAGCCGTGCCGTATCTCGACTTTCTTCGACCAGGTCTAGGAAGGCTCTCAGGCCTTCCTCATTTTCGACTGGGTTAAAGGTTTGCGTTCTGAATGTCGGCACCGCTGCTTCAATTGGCAGGACGGCCTCAGACCCATAGACTAGGTGAAATGGACTGTACCCTGTTGCTTCTTTCTCCGTGGTTCGAAGGGACCACAGGACGCCGGGTAGCTCATCAGCCCATATTCCCTTTAGATCTTCAACCTTCTTTTTCAACCCGTTCAGTATTGTTTTATTAGCTGCTTCCACCTGCCCGTTGCTCTGAGGGTGGCAGACGGAGGAGTATGCAAATTTGATACCGAGCTCTTCCAACCAATTCATCACCATGTCGCTCCAAAACTCTCGGCCGTGGTCAAATACAATGACTTGGGGTAACCCAAAATGAGTTATGACGTTCTCCCAAATTACCTTTCTTACGGCCGCCGTGGTTTTGGCATGTACCGCGACAGCCTCGACCCATTTGGTGAAGTAGTCAACGGCGACAATCAGGTACTTCCTTCCTCCGGAGGCCGTCGGAAATGGTCCTAGTAAATCCATCCCCCACTGTGCAAATGGTAGGGGGCTAAGTACTGGTTGCAGGTCTCGGGAAGGTGCATGTATTACCGGAGCATGCATCTGACAATTCTTGCACTTCTTGGTTTTTGCCCTGGAATCTTTCAGCATGGTAGGCCAGAAGTAGCCGGCTCGGAGAGCTTTGTGGGCTAACATTCTCGCCCCCATGTGGTGTCCGCAGATGCCTTCGTGAATCTCTGTCAGTATAAGCTCTGCGTCGGCTGGGCCGACACATTTCAGGAGTGGTCTTATTACGGACCTTCTGTACAATTCTCCTTCGAATATTAAGTATCTTGCGGCGATCCTTCTTATCTTCTGAGACAGACTGCGGTCCTCCGGCAACTCTTTTGTCAGCTTCTATTTCATTATCGGAGTCATCCACGTCGTCTCGGCTTCGATGTCGCCCACCATGCCGACGGTCTCAGTGATGCTTTTAGCATTTCTGATATCCACCAGCACGGTTCGACTGACATTTTTGATGCTTGAACTGGAAAGTTTTGAGAGAGCGTCGGCTCGGTTGTTCTCAGACCTGGGGATGCACTGTATTTGGAAAGATTTCAATTTTGAGGTGTCAGCTTTTACCCTTTCCAGGTACCTCACCATCCCATCGTCTCGAGTCTTATACTCTCCTCTGATTCGATTAGTCACTAAAAGTGAATCTGTATTCAACACAATATGCTCCGCCCCGGCAGCTTTAGCTAGCTCGACTCCAGTTATCACCGCCTCATATTCGGATTCGTTATTTGAGGCCGAGAAGGTAAACTTCAAGGCGTACTCAAACTCGTCTCCGTTAGGGCTGATGATAAGGATGCCGGCTCCTGAGCTGTTCGCCGTGGAGGACCCGTCGGTATATACTTCCCACACATCGGGATGTGATTCTTCTTGATATGTGCACTCGGCCAGGAAGTCTGCAAGCGCTTACCCCTTTATCGAAGGCCTCGGCTTGTACTGAATGCCAAAGCCGGAGAGCTTCACTGCCCATTTGATAAGTCTGCCGGATTTTTCGAATTTTTCCAACGTTTTCTCCAATGGCTGGTCGGTTAAGACCGTCACGGGATGTGCGTCGAAGTAGGGTTTTAACTTCCTTGCGGCAACAACGACGGCGAGGGCTGCCTTTTCGATTAGTGGGTAATTTCTTTCGGCGTCCAGCAGTGTATGGCTGATAAAGTAAATTGGGCATTGGTGCTTATTTTCTTCCCTGACGATTACGGCACTGACCGTGGCCGAGGTAACTTCTAAGTATAGATATAGCGTCTCCCCCAGCGTCGGCCTGGACAGGGTCGAAAGTGTTAGAAGGTGGGCTTTCAGTTGCTTGAAAGCCGTGCTCTGTTCCTCCCCCCCAACTAAAGTCTTTATTCCCTTTCAGCACTTTAAAGAAAGGAATGCTCTTGTCGGCCGACCGAGAGATGAAGCGGGCGAGAGCCGCCATCCTTCCGGTCAGCATCATAACCTCTTTTCGATTTCTCGGCTCCGGTAGGTCTAGTATTGCTTGGACTTTCTCTGGATTGGCATCAATTCCCCTGGCGCTGACAAGCACGCCGAGGAACTTGCCGGCCCGGACACCGAAGTTGCATTTCTTTGGGTTAAGCTTCATTTTATATTTCCTTAGTGAACAAAATGTCTCGCTCAAATCGGCCAAGTGCTCGCTGTCAGACTTGCTTTTCACAATAGCATCGTCGACGTAAGCCTCGATGTTTCGCCCTTTTTTATTTTGGAACACTTTGTCCACCAGCCTAGTGTAAGTTGCGCCAGCGTTCTTCAAACCGAACGACATCATTTTATACATGTATGTGCCGTGAATGGTGATGAATGGTACGGCCTGAACAGAATATGCCCCATCAGTTTGTTTTTACAAAATAAAAAAAAATTAAATTAAATATTACTAGATGCATGCATAATTACGGGGCCCGTTATAATTCTGATGCATGCATTATTACTGCCATCCCTGTATACTGTGCATATGAATGGACAATATATGGAATGAGAAGGGTTTACATTAGATTTGAAGCAGGGAGATATGATGATTATGGCACAACTTCCTAAACATGCATATACTATATTTATTAAAAAACAACTCAAAGGACACATTACTTAGTATAAATACATACATTATCTCAACCACCATTCCATTATCTCACTATCTTCAAACCCTAACTGCTAAAACAATCTCCAACCCCTAATTAATCTTTCAAACTAACAACTCCAAAGTTCATCAACAAAATGAACGATTACATCCTTAAAACTCTTACTATGACCGAGAAGAACAACAACGACTTCATCCGCCGGTTGCTCCACATCGAGGACAGTTTTAGGAGCTATCTTGTGGATGCTCAAGCCGCACTCAAGGACGCCAAAAGAAATGGCTTGACAGAGCGGCAAACAATTGTTGCGGCTATATGACGATATAGCAAGCTTTGAACGAAACCTCCAAGTAGCTAAGGAGGAGAGGAGGGATATCATAGAAGAGAATAAGACTCTCTATGAAAATATAAGAATTGCATTTTTAGAAATGTAATTCTTTTTTTAGAAATGTAATATATATATTTTTTAATTTATGTATTTATATATATATATATATATTAATGAATTATTAATTAAGTTTATCATGCATTCCTCTCTATCATCTTGCTTCTTCTTTGTTTTATTTTACTTAATTTGTTTTACGAGCTAATTAAGCGAATAATAACATAATAATGATCGATAAAAACCCATCATATATACATGCAAATGAAATAATTAAAAAAAGAAAACAATGACGATGAAACCAACAGTGACAGCGAGATTTACCTGATAATTAGAGAAAGTAAGAGACGATGAAACCAACAGTGACGGCGAGATGATAAAACGACGATGAAAAAGAGAGAAAGAGACGATGAGAAAGTGTGTTTGTTGTGTTTGTGTGTATGTTTGTGTTTGTCTGTGTTTGTGTTTGTGTTAGGTTATGTATGTGTTTTGTGGCTGTAGCTGATCTGTGTTTGTGTGGTTTATAGTATGGAAAGTATTGACAACGGTTGTTAAACAACAACCGTTGTTAAATAATTTTTAACAACGGTTGTAAATAAACAACCGTTGTCAAATAAGTTTTAACAACGGGTTTAAAAATACCCGTTGTGATTACTTTTCACTAACTTTGCGCCAATTTTGCGCCAAATTATTAACAACGGTTGTGCAAATTTGACCCGTTGTTATAACTTATAACAACGGTTATATAACCATACCCGTTGTAATTAAGTTTACTAAAAATCGCGCCATACATTCTACAACGCCTATTGTGATTTTCGTGCATAAACGTTGTTAAAGGGGCGTTGTAGTTGCCTGGATTTGTAGTAGTGTTACCTCTCACCCGTGCTTAACTCGTATGCCCCTCCTATTACATTCTCCCACTCGCATAACTATCACTTCCTGACAATGTAACCATACAATTAATACTCAACTACTAGAACCCACCTCCTACAATCACATTTCATACCCCCTCACAACCATACATATCAATTAGTCTCCACAAAATCAACCCCTTTAGAACAACTAACTTCCCTATGTAACATCATCCTCAACCACTAGTGACAACACTACGACACCACCATCCTTCGTGTGACTACTCTCCTACCATCACCCCTAAATATAACAATCTGTTTCCTCTCTTTGGTTATCATCCCAAATAACGAACATCAAATCCATCAACAAAATTTACCTCACATTATTTCCAATTCTATCCTTTATTGCATCATCACCTAACTCTCCACCAAAATCTCATATCGTGTAACACTCTGCCATCTTCTTACTCCCTTAATACCTCGAACTCACGGATAACATGTCGTCCTGAACTCCTATATAAATATTAACTCACACCCTCTCATGATGCTATCGTGCATTTCCATGATTCCTTACTTTCATGTCCCATAACTTTGGTCAATGTTCTCCCAACTTACTTCCATCCAATAATAGCAATTAATAATTCATCTCTTTCCTTCTTCTACCTAACTCTTTAGTAATCCGATTACCTTCTTGTTGCTCCCTAACTCAAATTCCATTAATTCATATCAATATCTTCTCATTCTTTCTTATCACTGATCCTCTCCCATCATACTACTCACTCACACTTGTCACCATCAAGTCCACACAACTAACAGTTACCCTTTTATTAGTTGTATCTCCCTTTCGTATCCCTAGAAAACCAAAAATTCGCCTCATACCGTTAATTGCTCAAAGAATTATACACTAGGCTTACCTCTCGATAATCCAAATTCTCAAACTCAGCCACTGTCTACAAATCCACATCGCGACATAACTCCGTCTAAGTTCACTATATACCCCTCTTCTCCATCCCTGTACAACAACCTTTCATCACATATATATTCTTAACCAACACAATCCTAACCATCTCTCCCCATAAGTCCTTACACCTCTCAAGTTATCACTATTCACATCCTTCCTTTCAATCTTTCATTCTCATGTTTCTTTATACTTACATCACCCTTGCCCATATACACTTACTTTTATATTACTCAACACGCTAGTATATCACTCACCATATGTCACAAAACATGCTCCTTACCTCGATTAGCTCATCAATATTCCCTTTTCTTTTCCCACTATCCCTCACAACCACATATAACTCATGTCCTTCCTATCCAACACATATCCCTCATAAGCCGGCATTCTCCATAAAATAGCATTTGGTAACTTACGTATCAAGACCGTCACATATATAAAAGAATGCTTTAAGACCCAAAACATACATGTGAACATGACCTACTACTCAAAACATGTGTAAGAATGTAGCCGTCGACTCAAAACAACTGCCCAAAGAGATACTCGGTCGAGTGCATGACGTACTCTACCGAGTACAGGACACTCGGTCGAGTATTGAGACTACTTGGCCGAGCTCACGACTCCAAAAGCTGAACAGTATTATCACGGAAAGATTACTCGGCCGAATATGGGTTACTCGGTCGAGTATAAATGATACTCGGCCGAGTATCGACACAGTTCTCAGCAACGTCCTGTTTTCGTAAAACAGTCATATCTCACTCGTTACTTGGTCATTTTGGGCGTGCGACCTATCGTTAGAATCGTAAGAGGACAAGCTATCACTTCCAATTGGAATTAAATCAATATCATTTCTAGAACTCGACTTATGACAGTTTTAAGACAGCCCATCCACAATTGGTCTTTATATATATTAAATTTTTCTAAACAAAACAACTTGGACATGAATAAGGCAAACAATAACAACACAATACTTCTAAAAACCAATACATAGGTGAACTTTTATCATATCCACATGTACATTAAACACAACATAAACTTACGATAACATACTTAAACATGCAATTCCATATACTATACTTCGCTACCCTTTCGAAAGCCACGTATTAAACAGGTAACATGCTCAACATGTTTCATGCTCAAGAGTCAAGATCTATCATATACAAATTCACAATTCACCTTTCATATATTACCATATTCTAACACTTTCACCATTCATCCAACAACTTCACAAAATTCAAGTTATAGGTATCACACACACATGTCTCAAACATACAACTGTTTCCCCCCATGTGACCGACTTGAGATTGTAAGGGCCTTAATGCGACTTCGGGACGTCTTCCAAATCTTTGCGGTAGCTCCAAACAACTCTCCCCGGGTTCATTATATTTAGACTCCTTATGTTCATTAGGTTCATTTGTTTTAGGTTCCATAATCGTCGCTCTGATACCACTTTGTAACACCCCCTCATACCAAGGTACCTCACCAAGGACTACCCCAACACGAAAGGTTGTTACCATCTCGGTTGCCCGAGGTTAGTATATCAAAGTTAAGAATCCAAAACACATTTATTAAAGTGTAACTGAGTTTAACGATTACATGTTCCCAAAATCAAAACCAAAGTACAACTGGAAATACTAAACAACTAGAAATGAATGCTAAGTCTCTTGACGGCGGAAGCTAGACTCGGGTGATGACTCCCAACGACTACCCATAGCTAAAGGACTGCATCACGTGTCACAATCTGCTCACCATCCCCGAATGGATCACCACAAATTTTATAAAACAACAACGAGGTCAGTTACTGAATAATCAAAGCAAGACAAGTACAAAAGGTAACCAGCTGATCATCATCCTCCTCCGGTCTCCCAAACTCACACAGTAACCGACTACACACCGAAGTGTGTAGCCCTACCAGATTACCCATCTCAACAGGTAATCATCGCCGCCAGTGGGGGACCGCAGCCAATCCCCACCTAAGCCTCGGTCATCAACGAGCGATATCCCTGTCCCTTAATGTGCACATCCCTTCCGTGACGGGTTCCACGGAGGGCGAACTAGGGTGTGAAGCCACTCCCGCAAGTGACTCCACCACAATCATCACAACACCACCACCACACCAACACCAACACTAACACTCCCACAAAGATCACCAGACAATCAATCGTACACAATACAATACAATCTCAAATCAATTAAATAGGAACTGAGTAAGGAAACCCTACCTTTTCGCAATCCGCTACGCTGCAATCAATCATACACACGCATAACAAATACCATATCGTCACCTACAACAATGATATATGGTGACCAAACCCTAAACCCCTAATTTAACCCAAAACAATAATTAGGGCCAAACCCTAAAAGACAGCCTATTAGCTGATTACAAAGAACTAGAGACTTACCAATGAAATCGAGACCAGAGACGGAAGTGTAGACTTGCGATCAATCAATTAGCCTTGAGAGTGATTAGGGTGATTAGAGAGATATGAGCGTCGTTGAGTTTTGGTAAAATGATTTAGAAACCGTAAAAGCGTAATTTATAATAATCCCTAATCACCTTAACCAAACCGCGGAATTAAACCCGTCAGACCGGATACTCGGTCGAGTATAGAGTATACTCGGCCGAGTATCCTCTACTCGGTAGAGTATTCCCATACTCGGCCGAGTATTCCTGGGCAGTAAACTGTCCAGAAACACACGGCACACTTACTCGGCCGAGTTAGCCCTATTCGGCCGAGTATCTTAGACTCAGAGAACCGTCGTATTGCACCAAGTACTGGGATTTGTGCATGGCGGTTAGTTATGGTTTCCTACCCTTCTTCTTCTCTTCGCTGGGGGAGTTAGATACGGATGTTGTTGCCTTGCTTAAGCGGATTCAGAATTCAGAAATTATCTGTGTCTCAGGATGCCGAGGCTCGTGCTGCAGCTTACATTTCTACTAGACTTAGCTTAGTTATCGCTAAGGGAGTGGACGCCCAGATTGTATCTTGGTTGCCCACTAATATTTTGTAAATTTTGACATTATTTTAATAAAAATTGCGTCTTTTTATAATAATATTAAGCTGAAATAAACTAATCTGAACTAACTTATTAGTTTAAAAGAAGAATTTTTATTAAAAAGTTGACAAATGCATGAAAACCATAAACTTATGGACTTTACTTTTCTAAACTATTCTGAATTGAATTATGAGATTTCTTTTTTAAACTGAATGAACTGAACTTATATGAGCGGAGCTGAATTGAACTTATATAGATAAAAGTGGATATAAATTAGACTAAACTTTTAAGAATTTCACTTATAAGATATGAACTGGAGTTAAGAAAATTTGAACCGAATTTATACAATCTAAATTAAATTTCACGCGAGTAACTTTAATTCCAAAAGAATGTGACTTAAACAACCAATCAATACTATATATTAAATCCAGAAACCAAGGGACTTCAATGTAATTAAAGAAAGTTATATAAATTAATTATACTATATAGTTTTAAATCACTAGCACCATGTGATGGACCCAATTAAGGGATCTCAATGCAAATATTATATAGTTTGGGTTAAAATTAAATTATATAGAAGCTTGGTAATTTTCCTAAACATTTGTAAGAGACTAAAACATGGTTAATTTCCTTAAAATAAAATAATTAATTAATATGGTCAATATCCTTAAAATAAAATAATTAATTAAGATGGTCAATTTCAAAGAGACTAGAAGATGGTCAATTTCCTTAAAATAAAATAATTAATTAGTATAAACATGCACACTTATTGTATTAATTATAATCATCATAAAATTATATATTAAATATAAAATCTATGCAATTTTATTAAACTTTATAGTTTATTAGATGTATAGAGATGTTAATTATTTAACATATAAAAATATAATATAAGTAGGTTATAAATAATTCAAGTTAGATTCCATAATATATAATATTGCATAATTCTTTCGATTTAATGCATATATGTAATATAAATATATAATCCTCTTAAAATTGCATGCCTAAGTAGTAAAAGTAATTTCGTCAGTAAAGAAAAAATTTGTAGTAACATTGGATATAGTTATATGATAGTAATAACTCATTTGAATAATAAAAGTAACAATATTATCAGCGAGATTAGTGAAAGTGGTAGAAACAACAACGGGAGTAGTGAAATAATCAATATTAATGCGGCAATAGTGAAAGTAACAATAATTACGGCGGGAGTAGTGAAATTATCAATATTAATGGTGCAGTAGTGACAGTAACAATAATTACGGCGGGAGTAGTGAAAGTAACAATGATTACGGGTAAGTAATGAAATGTTATTACTGTTGTTTCATTAATAAGAGTAAAATATTAATAGCGGGAGTAGTGAATTTGTCTCAAAATTTATTTCATCGTAATTTTAGGATATGTCATTAAAAAATATATTAATGATAAATTTAAAGGTTATGCAACTTTAAGTAATTTTATTTAATGAAAAAAAAATTAATGGTAATTAGAGGTAGCCCGGGCGAAGCCGGGCACCAATACTAATTAGAAAGAATGATTCGTTATAAAAGTAGGCAAAAAAAAAAAAAAAAAAAAAAAAAAAAAAAAAAAAAAAAAAAAAAAAAAAAAAACTCTAATAGGTTAAAGATTCAAACCAAACCCCAAAAACAAACCCCCCTCTCTCTACCTTCGTCAATAATCCCAGAACCCCCCTTTCTCCTTTGTATGTAAATCCCTCCGACTCTTAATGTTTCTTTTTAAACAATTGAATTGAATTGAATTGAAAATAGCCAGTTGAAAGAGCGTAGTACTGTTATTACAGTTATGTTTCCCGCCATGGCTGGTCAGGTTGATACCAACCCTTCATCTTCTCCTTGTTCTTTAGACCATGTTGAGAAGACCAAGACCTTGATTTGTGCCCTTAATCTCCTCTCTCGTAACCTCCCTCTTCCGACCCATGTCTTTGATTCTGTCTCTTCCATTTTCGACGCCGATAATCATGACGACAACGACGATGATGACGACGTTGATACTCCTGACCCACTTCATTCCTCCTCCTCTAATTCTGTTAAAGTGAGGATCTTTACACTTGCCCTTTTTGTTTTTCTACTATCTGTTTTATGCCTCTTGTTGATTTTCATCTTTTTGAATTAGGGTTTTCAGATTCCTCCCTTTTTCGTTGTGTATCCGTGATGGTGTCTTGATTGATTTTTCGTATGGAGGTGTAAAACTTGGGGATGATTTGGGTTTGTTCCGGTCATTTGTTTACCTCTCGTTTTGGCACAAAGACCAAGGAAACAAGAGTGGACCAACCAAGTTACCCATCAAAGACATTCCTAAAATTGACCGAGACACCAGAAAATGGAATAGGTAGACAATTGACTGGGACGGAGGGAGTATTAGTTTTGATACTTTTAGGTTTACGTTTGCCGTTGCCGTAATTGGTTGGAAGACATTTGATTCTATTGAATGTAATTTGCTGTCAGTTTGTCTGGTGCTTGTATATTAACGGTGGATTGATGAAGGTTGTTCTCTGTTAGTTTCTGCTTTATTGTATGTCTATGACTCTACAGTGTTAGGTTAAGGATTTCAGCCGGATGCTTGATATGACTTTTTAATGATTGTAACTGTCAATTTCTACGCTGCAGGACACATGTGCCATGTCTAGTTATGGAGATTTGATTATGGAATTTGAGGATGCTGTGGTGAAGCAGAGACCAAGATTAATGTCTAGTAATGTATTGACAGAATTAAATGAGAGCCGTTTGCAGAGTAGAATTGAGCATCGATTAGTTGAACTCGAAGGTTGGTTCAGTTTTCATAACAATTATAACTTGCAGGGACGAAGTTTTCAACATATATTAGAAGCATTTATTTTAGGGACGTGCTAAATCCGCGCACAATTTTACTAAATCCCGCGCATTTATCCCCATTATTCCGAAATTACCCCTCTCATTTCTCACCCCAAAAAAAAACCTCAACTAATCAATCGAGAAATCCCCAAAAAGAAAACCTTGATTCCCACCAGCCGCGTCCCACCAACCACCCTCACTGACCGACGCCGGAGGAGGAGAAGAGTATTGGGTCGACGGCGACGGAAGATCGACGACGATGAAGGTTTATTGGGTTCGTAGGGGTTGAGGAATGGGGGGAAGGGGTGGGTCGATGGTACATGGGTGAGTTGACGACGCCGGGCATGTTATGGGGGTGGTCGACGGCGTAGTGTGGTTGTCGGGGCTAGGGAATGGGTGGTCGGGGCTGGTGGATGGGTGGTTGAGAATGGATAGGGTTTGTCGACGGAGAAGCGGTTGCGGAGGTTAAATGGGACACAAATTAATCGAGTATTGTGGATTAGGATGGTCGATGACGCAGGGGCAGGGTGGTCGACGGCGTGGGGATCTAGGTGGTCGGCGCTGGTGGAGGAGTGGTCATGAGGGGGAAGGTAGGAGGGGTGGTCGGGGATGGCAGGGACGTTTGATTTGTGAATCAACATTTTTTTTTTTAAATGAAGGGTAATAATGGAAAAGAGGGACAAAATGCGCGGGATTTAGTAAAATTACGCGCGGGATTTAGCAATTACGTTATTTTATGGGGCTGACTTGTTCTCATTCTAGCTTTTGACTACTTTACTGTAATTCTGGCTAACTATTTTTACTTGTTCATGCTTAGAATGTGATAAGCTGTAGAATAGATTGCTATCATTAGTATAGATTATATTAATATCCAAATGTCTTCTGTATAGTGGAATCTGCTAACTATTTCTAATCTTCTTGCTGCATTGTTTACCTGGTAAATCTCTTAAGCATGTGTAATCTCTTAAGCATGAGATTATTTACTTGTGCAGAATTATAAAATTTAGATCTATTCTCAAAACAGTTTACTAGTCTAGTGTATCAAACAACCAACACGTGGGTTATATATTTTTGGTTTTGGAATTTGGATTATGTTAGAATAAAGAAGGAAGGCTCACTAAACTAGACTCCGTTTTGTGGCAAGTAGAAATCATCCGACGCTCCTAACTCAACTTTTATTATGGGTCATCTTATCCTTGTTAACACAAGGGTAATGTTGTCTACACATGACTCTCCTTCCCTCGCCACTGGCAGTAGCCTTTGAGGGAATAAGGTATTGTTGTTGTATTCAAGTTTGGTTCAAGCGTAACTGAATAGGGAAGGAAACATAAACAAGCAACTCACATGGACAAAAAAGGAATAAACAAATGGGTGAGACGGTAAATGGACTATTCACTTTGCATCCTTGGTTATTCTACTGCTTGTAATTTTACCCCCAAGTTAGGATAAGGTAGCTTTATTTAAAATTTTGTTTTTCTTAATGTGAACTCTTGAGCAGTGTTGCTACATGTATCAGAAGATGGTTCATGTTTTGAAGAGAGCTATTCCTTAAAGGGAAATTTATAATGCATAAACATTGTATATTATTGTTTTTATGATGCAGTTCGATACTTGACATATTGCTTTAACTTCACTTTAAGTCAGTTCCTCTCAAGTACCCTGTCTATATTTCAGCTTGATTGTTTGTATGGATTAAACTTCTGTAAAATTTTGTAGTTATACTATACACTAATGGTTTGTTATCAAACAGAACTGCCAACAAGTAGAGGAGAAGATCTGCAGTCCAAGTGCTTGCTTGAACTTTATGGTCTTAAGGTAAAGTTTATTATTTCGCTTCCTACATTTTGTTTTGGTGTAGAACGGAGTTGTATATATTATTATGTAAATAAATGTACCTCAAAAATAAAGTGAAATCACTTTTTCAAGCCTTTATTATACTGCCTTACTTGGCTGAAACATAGTTTGTTTTGAGTCAAGAGCCGGAGATAATAACTCTTGTCTCACTGGCATTTTTTTTAATGTTTCCTTATGAGTTTCCTTATATTTTCCCCTGAACTGTGGCATTTATTGATTGCATTCTTAATGTAGCTTTCAGTTGTTAATATAACACCTTATTATCATAAACATATGAACAACTGTTGGATTTATATTTTCTCAAGGCCTGACATGTTTTTCATTGTCTTTTTATCAGCTCGATGAGCTACATAAGAAGGTTCGTGCTGATGTAAGTTCAGAGTTTTGGCTTCGCTTGAAGTGTGTCTATCCTGAACAGCAGATGTTTGATTGGGGGATGACCCGATTGCGCTTCCCCTTTTACGGTCTAGGTGATCCCTTTGCTGCCGAATCTGATGATCAGTTGAGGAAGAAAAGGGATGCTGAGGTAGTATTCCTATCTCCCTCTCCCTCTCCCTCTCCCTCTCCCTCCCTGTTGGGTGCCCTTTCGTTGCCTGTTTCCTTTTCTCTCATTTATCGATGCCAACTTAGTATTTCTGTTTGTAGTTTTAGTTTTATACTTCATCCCATATTTATTCTCCCCATTTGATTTTGGTGGTCACCATTAATTTCTCAAAATATATGTAGTGATACAATGTAAAATTTGTAATGTTCAATTTATCCAAAAAATAAACAATCTTCATTTATCATTTCTAAATAGTTGTCACTGATGTATATTGTGAGAGTTTTGGTCATTGTCAACGTTGTTAGGCCATAAAAGTCAAATGGGGACAATATAAATAGGTTGGAGAGAGTAGTTTGCACAAATTTTATTCCGCAGTTCTTTAAAAATGCTTTGCACATGATGGTGATTGTTGAGTTAAACATCAAAGATAGTAAGCCAAGGGTGTTTGTGTAAGATAGAAAGAAAGGTTGTCAAGCATATTTAGCACATAAAAAAAGTTAGCCTGCCTTACAATCTAATTCTAAATGTTTTATGTTTTCATTCTTGAAAGAGTGCTTATATCCTCATGCTGTTTGTGTTTTGTTGTTGATGTGATGAACCACGTAATCGCAGAGATTATCTAGATTAGAGGAAGAGGAGAAGAGCTATGTGGAGACTAGAAAGAGGAGATTTTTCGCCGATTTGCTAAATGCCGCTCGTGAATTTCAGCTGCAAGTTGGTGCCTCTTTAAAACGTCAGAAACAGAGGAATGATGGGGTCTTGGTAATTTTATCTTCCGTTCTTTCTGTTATATGTTTATAGTTAAAACTTGGTAAACATTGTGAAAGAACTGGTGGTATTCGATACTGGCTGTTACACCGTATTAAAGGATTTAGTTACCAAGGTTTTCAACATTACCGCGACCATATTTTGAGGCGGTCTCATTTATGACTGATTCCAAGATCAAGTCTCAATTCGAGATTTATTACTATAAAAGAAATGGTGTGTCTAAGAAGTGGCGACACTAGTTTTTTAGTCGATACATATATATGAATTTGATGGTATTGGCAGGCTTGGCATGGAAGGCAAAGACAACGCGTTACACGGCAAGAGAAGCTGAGGATGGATGCTCTTAGAAATCATGATCAGGACTTATATATGAAAATGGTGGAGGAGAGCAAAAATGAAAGATTAAAATTGCTCATTGGGAAAACTAATGAGCTTCTTGTCAATCTTGGAGCTGCTGTTCAACGTCAAAAAGATGCGAATCATTCTGAAGGCATTGAACCATTGGAAGAGTCTGATGCTGATATGCATGATCTGGATGTTCCGAAAGACGGGAATTCTGTCGCTAATGAAAATATTGACGAAAGTGATGATGATTCTGTCAAGGCAGGCAATTTACTCGATGGTCAGAAGAAATATAACTCAGCTGTACACTCAATTGAAGAAAAGGTACAACATTTTAACTCCGCATTTGATTGTGTATCATTTTCCTATATTTATAAGAATGTAGTCGGTTTGATTGTCCCACCTTAACACTCATGGCAATTCATACTGGCATTGGAAGTTAATGGCAATATTTTGAGGTTTAATTTACTTGAGCATTACTTGTTGTTTTTCATTATGACAACGCGCATGAGACACTTCTCTATTACTTTGTGGTAAAGTTGGGTGCCTCTGAACCTTCCCTTATAACATGGTGTTTCTTTTGTTACTGATGTCATAGGAAATCATGATTTTTAATACAGCTATGTCCTGATTGTTAATTTGATATCATTCCCCCACTTATTTAAGCCAATCTAATTGTAAATATTACATCGTTATGCTTCCCAAGATGCGCATACCCAAGATGCGTGATTACAATCCTAGAACAATCGCGATGTGTTCACTAGTATCACAAAAACCGGCAGTTAAGATGTTTATTAGGTCAAGGAGGTATTGAATATAAGCATCCAGGAGAATTATCTTTAAAAACTGAAGAGACTGATTTGTAATCTAGTGGCCCATGAGGGCACATTGGCTGAAAGATTGCAGGGATTCAAGGAGAACCTTAGAAAATTGGCCATCATATAACCAGCCAGGGGATCGAAATGTGGTGGCACAAAATTAATTCCACATCAACCCAGTGGCTGGAGGTGGGTGGGGTGGAGGAGGGTTAACAACCTTAAATTCCATGACTAGGAATTGGAACTTGAGAGTGCAGGAGCTGTATGTCTGTACCTTTGCATATTATATGCCCGTCAACATGTAGTTATCATAACAGAACTTTGTTAATACATTAGTGTTAAAATGCTCAATAGCTGATGGGACTTACTATATGGCATAAATTATCTAAAGATGACTATAAGAGTCGAAGTCTCTCATGCCGACTGGTTAAAATTGGCTGTAGGTAGTAGATTTAAATTGGCAATAGGAACACCTTGAATGACCTTGACAGCTCATAGAATCAACCCTTGATGGATACTTGACGGCAGGAATCGGAAGATGAGAGAATTATCTTCCTTGAAACTTTTAAATTGTTCTTTTTTGTCTCTAACCGGCTTGCGGAGGTCCTCTTACCATTATAAATGATGTGTCAATGTTTAGATTATGCTGCTGCATCCTCTTTCTCTGATATTACATTATACTAAAAATTAGAATTCTGCTGAGCATAGATTTATGTCTTATTTTTCTTGCAGGTGACAGAGCAACCAGCAATACTTCAGGGTGGAGAACTCAGACCATATCAGTTAGAAGGGCTCCAATGGATGCTCTCATTGTTCAATAACAATCTGAATGGGATATTAGCAGATGAGATGGGACTGGGAAAAACAATTCAAACCATTTCGTTGATTGCATATTTAGCGGTGAATAAAGATGTGAATGGACCACATTTGGTCGTGGCACCAAAAGCTGTCCTGCCTAATTGGATTCTTGAATTTCAAAAATGGGTTCCCAGGTAAACAATATTTTATTTCTGGGCTTGTGACAATTGTGTTAATGCAAAAGATGATGTACAGTTGGAATCCAGTGTCAACTCCGGATCAATAGTTTATACTTTTGTTTTGTTGGTATATTAAAGAATGGTAACTTAGGCCTTGTTTGGATACCAAAAAGGAGGGAACGGTTTGGATACCAAAAAGGAGGGAACGGGAGGGGAGGGGGAAGGAGGGAAGAGAAAGGGAGGGGAGGGGAGGGAAGGGGAGGGGAAATGGAGAGTGGGTGTTTGGATACAATTTCCCTCCAAATCTTTCCTATTGTGGAGAGATTTTGATTTGTCTTGGGGAGGGAAAATGGATCCCTCCACATCCCTTCCTCTCCATTTCCCTCCACCCTTATTTGCTATTCCAAACGAGGGAATTTAAATCCCCTACTCTCCCTCCCTTTCCCTTCCCTCCAAATCCCTCAATCCGAACACACCCTTAGAGTGTGGCTTCGAGTGCTCCCACCCACCCAAACCATTAAAAGTAGAAAAGCAATCCTTAGAAGGAAAGTTAGCAAAGACCAAATTGTAATATGATATGATGACCTGATGGGTTTGTCGTAATCCTCTTTTTGTTAATGGACGTTGCCTCTTTGTTGTCTTTATACTTCTGTATCACTTAAAATTGGAAAAGAAAATGCATGTAGCTGTTTATAATAGTCCAGTGTGTATATGCTCTGTTTTGACATATTTTGTAAATGATCGTGTTTCAGCATTGTTGCTATCTTATATGATGGACGTCCAGAGACAAGGAAAGCCATCAGGGAACAATACTTCGGCAGTGATGGAAAATTCTGCGTGATGCTTACGCACTATGATATGATTATGAGGGATAAGCAATACCTCAAAAAAATACATTGGTATTACATGATAATTGATGAGGGTCACCGATTGAAAAATCACGAATGCGCTCTTTCTAGGATTCTTTGTTCAGAGTATGTATTCAACTTGCTCTTTTTGCCCGTGATTTCCTGTTTCTGTTTCATCTGACGTGTTAGAATAATTTGTATAATTACTGATTTGTACATGACTGTGACGTCATCTATTCTATGTTGAAGGGATTTTATTTCTTATGGGAGAAAATCGTTCAATCTTAAAAGAAGTTAACTAAAATTTCTGTATTTTGTAGCCACCTTCACGACTCAGCTTCTAATGGAACAATGAGCACTTAACTTGGCTAGTATAGTAGTATGTCTTTACATAATTTACATGGTTAATATGTCCCGTGATCTAAATGTTTTCATGCTAAATGCTTTCTATACCCCAATTAAAAATGATATTTCTGATGTTTACTTGCATTTTGTTATCTGTGTGGTTTTGGCTTATATTTGTCACTTCCGTAATTCCCTTATCGTGGCCCTGATTAATATGTTTCATAGTTCCACAATAATAAAGGTTTCTTGGTTTTGTGTTTGTAACTGAAGTTTTGAGATCTGACGGAAGTTGTGTGCTTATCCAGATATAGGATCCGGCGAAGGCTTCTGCTGACTGGGACTCCAATACAGAACACTCTGAAGGAGCTGTGGTCCCTGCTCAATTTTCTTCTACCTCAAATTTTTAACTCCGTTGACAATTTCGCAGATTGGTTCAACGCACCATTTGCTGATCGAGGTCATGTTGCCCTTTCTGATGAAGAAGAGCTCTTGATCATTCGACGTTTGCATCAAGTGTGCTTCTATACCTCAACTCTCTTCCAACTTCGTGAGTTATGGCTCGATTTTCTAATTAGATTTCTGTGGTTTTAGGTCATTAGACCATTTATTCTCAGGAGGAAGAAAGATGAAGTGGAGAAATATCTTCCTAGCAAAACACAGGTCATATTGAAATGTGACTTGTCTGCATGGCAGAAAGTATACTATCAGCAGGTTACTGATTGGGGAAGAGTTGGCTTGGAAACAGGTCTAATTTCTTCTCTTTCTGGAGCTAGTAGTATTCGAACTGATTTATTTTTTGCGTGTAGTCTCATATTTGATCTACATTGTTTTGTTAGAGGAAGTCCTGGCTGAATAGATTTTTGTTTTTACTGTTCTGTTGAACAATCCTTAGGTATTTGCGGGGAAAGCTGTATATTGGGATTCTAGTAGTAGCGTAAGGGATTAATCTATTTTATCTGTCTGGTCTATCCCAAGTGCCAAGCCTTTAACAGTTGATAGTTAAAAAGACATGTAGTATCTTCTGTTTTTTTCGAAGTAAGTTTCCAACATTATAAAAAGCACTCCCTGTTCAAATTTCCATGGTTGTAGGAGCCAAAAACTTCTTTTTTTGCCTGTAGAATATGACGATGAAATAAAGAAGCGTGGGTCGAATGTCCATACTTTTTATTCTGTGAAGTAACGTGTCGATGAAATTCTTGTCACAGTTTTCATTATTTGTCAGTCTTGACCCCACTGTCACCTGGATGGCCGGAAAACCCATAATTTCATGTACTACTGAAAATTAAAATCTGATTTCTACTTCATGAGGAGAAACATTTTCGATATTTCACAAACTTAGGTCCTGCATAAATAAATTGTCCATTTTGTAACATCATCATCTTACTTTCCTGGCTTGCCGCCTCAGTAAAAAAAAAACGGGATATTTTACGGTGTACCCTCGAGTTTTTCGGTTTTCTATGGTGTACCCCTACATTTTTGAAATTCTATGGTGTATCCCTGAACTCTATACATTAGTCCATACCATGACCTAATTTATTGTCTTTGATATGTTATTTTCTTAATTGATCTATTAATCATTTATTTACCATTCCAATTAATTGATAACCTACTCATTTACTTATTAACTCGCCAAATTACCCATTAACCCACCAAATAGTATACGAATCTAACTAAAAATTCATAAAATCTCCATTATCATTTCATGAATCATAACTAAGGTTTTTAATAGTAATTTATGCTTATGGAAAGTGATTTATGATACTTTTCACTTAGGATGTTGTTAGAACACTAACAAGTCAGAATAAAGGTCAAAAAACGGTTGTTTGATAGTGATAAAGTTAACGGAGAGTTAAATGAGGTCATGATAGAGAAATAAGAAAGAAGTTTAGTGGTACAATGTAGAATATAAAAATTATGAGGGTACAACATAGAAAACCGAAAAACTCAAGGGTACACCATAGAATATCCCAAAAAAGAATATATGCTGTATGTGATGGTCCAAGTTTTTGGCTGGAGAAAGTGCAGCAACATTTTTTATTTAGGTGCTTGGTGAAAATACATCAATCCTTAGGTTATTACCTCTTTCTAGAAATTCCTTGACTTCTTTCTTCTTTTATTGTGTTTGTGGTTGGGTGTGTGACTGTGCGCCCACTACGTTGCGCCTTAAAATGTATTTTATTTTTGCTAGTAGTTTTTTTAGATGATAACCTCATTTCAGCGAGGTATAGTGTTATGCAGGATTGTGTTGGTTCCTGGCGAGTTCAGTTCTTCCATAAGTCATACATAAATCATAAATGCATAGGGAAATACAGAGCAAATTATATGTAGAATTTCCTGGGTTTCTTTTTTAATCTTTTATATATATGTATAATATGGGTGAACTTAAATGATATTAGTTTTTTTTAGATGATTAATCCCTTTTGGGGGTGAGTTGTAGTGTTTACTCAATGTGTTGTTTCTCTTGATATGTTTTCTTCAATATTATTGCAGAAAGAGGGAAGTCAAAGAGTTTGCAGAACCTTTCAATGCAACTGAGGAAATGCTGCAACCATCCATACCTCTTCTTGCAAGATTATTATAATATTGGACGCATGGATGATATAGTACGAGCATCCGGAAAATTCGAGCTACTTGACCGTTTACTCCCTAAGCTACATCGAGCCGGTCATAGAGTCTTGTTGTTCTCACAAATGACCCGCCTTTTAGACATTCTTGAGTATTATCTGCGAATGCATGATTATAAGTTCCTTCGATTGGATGGTTCATCAAAGACTGATGAAAGAGGGACCTTATTGAAAGAATTTAATGCTCCTGATTCTCCTTATTTCTTGTTTCTTCTCAGCACCCGGGCCGGTGGTCTGGGCCTTAACTTACAGACGGCTGATACAGTCATTATTTTCGATAGTGATTGGAACCCACAGATGGACCAGCAGGCAGAGGATCGGGCCCACCGTATTGGTCAAAAGAAGGAGGTGAGAGTTTTTGTTCTGGTAAGTGTAGGATCAATTGAAGAAGTAATTCTCGATCGTGCCAAACAGAAGATGGGAATTGATGCCAAGGTTATCCAGGCGGGGCTTTTCAATACCACATCTACAGGTATAATATTGTTTATAAATGCGCGAAAGTGGTAATTAAGCCCCTTAACTTTGTGATATACAAGCGTATCTTAGTTCAAAGAAGACCTTGAATACATTCTGATCGAAAATCTCTGAAGTGCCCACTCGTAATTCCTCGAGACTCAACTTGTCATACTGTAGAACCATGAAGACCTTGAGAACACTAGTCATCTAATCTTTTAGTCTTTTAGCCTTTTAGGGGGCCTGGGTTAAGTCTTTTAGCATGCTGCTCTGTCTTTTACCTATTTTAAGTTGATGGGCTATACTTTTGACTCTTCACTTTCGGGGCTCAAGGATATTGGTTTGGAATCGGTGCCTGACACTTCTCCTAGGGGAGAGATTAGTATATGAAACATATACCAAGATTTCTGATGAATTTAAAGCCTTGTATCTCAATAGTCTTTTCTTTTCACTTCAAATTTTATCTTTCTAAATATTTATTATTATTATTATAAATTAATGATTTTAGGTATCCCCCTGAATGAGTTATTGCAAGTTAACTTGCAAGACACCTGTCGAGTAGATGTTCATCTGAAAGTGTTTCTTTTGGTATACAGCTCAGGACAGAAAGGAGATGTTAGAAGAAATAATGCGGAAAGGAACAAGTTCAGTAAAGGTCAGAACAAGAGTACTGGCTGTTTGAGAAAATGGAGGTTTACGCTGTCAATGCCGGTATCAGTGAAAAGGGTAAAGGTTTTGAATACGATGTCGGAAAGTTAACAGGTAAACGAAAGAGAAAAGAGGTGGTGTATGCCGACACTCTCAGTGATACACGGTGGGCAAAAGCGGTAGAAAATGGAGAAGACTTATCTAAAGCTGTTCTTAAGAGAAAGAAAAGAGATACTATTTCTTCTGAAAATGGAGAAGACCTTAATACTACTACTACTAATAATAATAATAGTTACGGAGACATGGAAAAACCGGCGTATGAAGCTGAAAATGATGACATGGCGAGTCCTAGCGATGGGAATAGCGTTGAAATTCCAGGTCTTTCAGCTGTGAAGCTTAGGCTCAACGGGTTAAACTTTAGGACGCCAGAGAGGCAAGATGACATGGGAAGCGAGAATGGGATGTGGACTGGTCAAGATTTGACTTGGAAAACCCATAAGAAGAAGAGGTCTAGCTATAATATGTTAGGGTCCACTTCATCGGCGTCAGAATCTTCCAGGGGTCCAAGTTCTGGCAGAGGAAACCGGTAAATCATCCAGTAAATTATCGAATTTTGTGCCCAGTTGTCAATGCCATTGATCCAGATGTGGGTAAATATATTGGTTTGATTAGCATTCCAAACATGGTGGTGATTATCTGCAATGTTTCATCTTTTAAGTTGTACGGCGTGCACCTCTTTTGCTGTCGGTAAAGAATTCTATGGAACAAAATTAGGCCTTTTTTTATAAGTCGCTTATTTATCTTTTATTCATCACCTGATGTTGAGTGCTTCAAAATTCTGAATAGCTGTTAGATTATACTAGTAACTCTTAAGTAGAAGTACAGAAGTGTAAGTTCATCTGCAACTACTCATGTAGACTACGCACGGAATGACAAAAAAAAATATATATTAAAGCGAATGAACCTTCAAAATTATACCCTTTCAAAGTATAAATTGATTAAGCTACAAACTGATATAAGTTCAAAAACAGCACATATTTCAATATTCGGCTATTATAGCATCTGTTGTTTTCTAGTTGTTGAAAAAAGAAGCAAGTCGGTTGAAAAGAAGCTTAGCATTCTGAGAATGAGGATTATAGACATGAAAGCCATGACCCTCCCCTTGGACTTGAAACAACTCGGCTTGACCATTAAACTCACTCTCTTTAACTGCATTATAGTACCTAACACCACTACCTCTCATTACATCGTCACTAGCCACAATAACAAGAACCCTGGAGCATCCGAGCCCAGCCAGGCTCGGAGCTCCATCACCCATCGGGTTAATCATCCAACTATCTCGTCCCCCCGGTGCATCCGGGTAAACAAACTCCCAAATCTTGTACCCGATTTCCAACTCATCAATCTTTTCATCCAAGAAAAACCCTTGCGAAAGGAATGCCCCACGGATCTCGACACCCTTGTTTAAACTCTCGGTCCCGGCTTTCATTGCAATGTTATGGACTATATTGGCCCCAGAACTATCCCCACCAATGAACAACGCAGTTACAGCAGCGTAGTCTTTTAACCATGGATCCGATACCGACGCAACCCAATTAAGCGCGGCCCAACAGTCTTCGTAAGCTGTAGGAAGTGGGTGTTCAGGAGCAAGCCTGTATTCAACTGAAACAACAATGACTTGAGCTTGAGACGACAAGATGCTCGTGTAACGACTGGTTAGAGTTGAGAAAGCGGATTCAATGCAAAATCCGCCACCATGGAAGTAGACTAATATGGGGAATTTGTTAGGTGTTTGAGTGGGTTTGGGAAGGTAGAGTCTAGCTGAGATGCCTGTTGATGTAGAAATGATGACATCTTTTGATGCGACATCGTTTTGGGGGTCTTGGAGTGAAGGGGGAATAGTAGGGCAGTGATAGAGTCTTTCTACCGAGTTGTCTTCGTAAACTCGGATCAGACCTGGGAACTCCACCTTTACCTCTTTGGCTGTTGTTTCAGTATCCATTTTGTATTGCAGTAACTAGTAAGACAAGTTATTGGGAGGAGATAATAAAGTAGAGCACTAGAGCGTGGAAATGTGCATCTTATAAAGGACAAATAGTTCGCACCAAAAATAAATAAAGGACAAATAGTCGAAAGCATTTATTGCCATTCCCTAATTCTTTTAGATAACGTTGTGTTAGAGATTGTATATGCATGAACAGGAATTGATAATAAAATCGCACCGAATCAAATCCGATTTTTTAATAGAATAATTCGATCATTTTTAGTCTGGGTGAAACCAAATTTTCTACTTAGATAAGCGGTGCCTCTGATTTTTAGGCACAAAAATCGAGACGTAATATAGAAGTATATTTTGTGTAGTTTGTTATAGTTTTTTAGATGCAAAAGATGGAAATTATTATGTGTAAATTTCCTTTTCGTCCTTTATCTATTTATATAGAAAAAGGAAACAGGGATAGGGAATTAGGGGGATGCATTTCCTGAAGGGTTGTAACTCTCATAGTTATTCGAACGAAAACTATACCGTAATCCGGTAAATAATTATGCAAGCGTACACTCCGTACTTCCCGAACTCGCATTATATTATTTAGAAATTACCCATCTACGAACCAACCTTAATTACGCCAAATGAACCGGTAATTACTCTTAAATCACCAACACATTGGATTTAGTGTGCGTTTTGGTACATTTAACCCCGTTTATTTGGAAATAATGCTCGTTTAAGGTATTACTCCGTATATAAGAGATCATAATGGTAAAATTGTTTTATTATGAGCAAAAAAGTGCGGAACGAATAATATTTTTGTGGCGGAAGCTCTTACTTTAAAATAAGGCATTTTAGCAGCTAAATACTTAGGAACCTCAAAGTTAACTGTCGAAGGTGACAATTTATGTGTTATTAATTCAATTTGTAGTACTTGACAATCATTTGGGAAATTTCTAATATTATCAAGGATGTGAAATTAGACCTTCAATTTTTCAATGAAATGATAATTAAACATTACTTTCGTGAAACTAATAAGGTTGCTGATTTTATGACTTCTATTAGACATTCGTGCCCGTCTCTTTCGAGATGGTTTGGAAGTCGGTGGATTCAACTTAACTCACTCATTCGAAAGGATGAGATAGGTTGGTCCTACCTGTAGATACCCAGTATCTGCTGAGACTTCAACAAACACCCGATGATTATCAGACTATAACATGCTTTGGAATCGCGGCGTTTGATCGACAGTTTGTGTACAACTTTACGTCGGAAAACTTAAAACGATTTCGAAAATAAAACATTTCAAAACATTTTAAAAATACATGGAGTGTTTAATGCACGACGACGGGGTCGCAATGACACTAACTAGAGTCAAAACCGACACCGGACCAAAAACCGACTCAAAAATTCAAATCCCGACTCCAACAACGAGTCAAACCGAGTCAACCACAAAAAACAAACATTAAAAGCCTTCTATGCTAAGATTTCCCGGATTTATAAATGGTCAAGTACCAAATATATGACTACAAATCCTAGGATAGAACAAATCATGATTGCACTTGTGTGAAAGCGACAAGACAACTCGAAGAACCGCGACGTGGCTCGCGCCTCTTTTAGTAGCCCAGATGGCCACGTCGATCAAAACTCACACAACTACTCATTTTCCTATAAATACCCCTCAAATGCCCCCATTTGAGAACTCACGCGAGTGTCCGCCCCCTCTTTTCTCTCTTAAACTTCTCGACTCGACTTCTTAAGTCACAATACGACGCGTATTTACGACCTACCGATCGTAAATACAAGCCTTACACATTGTTTGGTACCGTCATCGTGCATTAAATCACTTGACCGATCACTTCGACCACTACACCGTCACTAAACTTAATAAAACACTCTTTTTACTTACCAAAACGGTTTTAAACCGAGTCTTTTCCGACCAAATGAGTTGTTACACTTACGTCGGTTTCTCGCCATAACCAAACATGTAAGTATGAGGGTGTAAAAATCTTTATTTTATCATGCCTTCATTTGTTTCATGACTACAACATGCTAAAACATGCATAACATGATCCAAAACATGGGATAAACGAGCCAAAACTGAGTTTTGGCCTGAGGCAGAAGCCCCTTATTGTGCAAATAGGCCCGCGCCTCAATGGGGTGCCAGTCGAACTCAACCGTGTTTGTTCTCGTCTTTCCCCTTTAATTCATTTTCATATTTGTAATCGATTTTTACCATTTCAAATATTTTCAAACCTTTTTTATTTTATTTCATTTGTTTTAACAATAAAACATTTTTCACCTTGGTTCCTCATACCATGACAGTTAAATCCGTGTTTCGGTGATAATATTTGGTTAATAACATTTAAAAGGTATTTTAAAGCCTTTTATTACATTTTGGGAGGTATTTTAAAGCCTTTCATCATTTCTTTACATTTTCAAAACAAGTATGTTAGTCACCAACACAAAGTCATCCTTGGTTCTATATACCATGCCGGATTTTAACAGATGCGATGATGAGTATCGACTAATTACATTCAAATGAACTTAAAACAATTAGTTCATAATTATTTTCAAAACTATTCATGTCAAGTTTGCCAACGTCGAACCCGACATCGAATATTATCAAAACGATGATGATTATTCGAGTCCCGTTCCTCAAATCAACAAATATGGTCTAAACGACTCTTTCAAACCAAATCGGGTCAAATACCCATTTTTCAATACGTTTTATAAACGTTTTTCAAAAGGTTAGAACACGGCATATAACCGTTGGTTGACCCGCGCCTAAACAGGCCCCTTTCTTTCTTGTTTCCAAAACCAGGGGAGACCCCCTTGCACTGCCAATAGGCTCGTGCCTCATGTGGCCGCCTGGTGCAGGGTCTATTCCCTTTCCAGGATTAGTCTAGGACGATCCCGACTCGGTTAACCCGGATATAGGACGGATCAGATGACTATTTGCTTATTCAAAATCATATTTGCAAAATACTTTACTAAGACAAATGGATCACGTTATGCACCATAAACCTAATACGGTAAATGGATGTTTAATTCCGTCTTGCATGCAAATCAACCATAAATCCAACTCGACATCTTATACTTGATACTTGGATTAAATCAACCGACTTAGAAAACTCTCACATGTTAGGTTTAAATTATTGGATGCGCATTCATGCATTTAAACCGTTTCATCAACTTTTGCATTCAACCAACCAAGATCGATCAGTAGAGGCAGCTACCGCGGGCGGGATTGGGTGTCTGATTAAAGGGCTTCCCAATACGTACCTTCACCTCTTACTCAGAAACTTTGGATAGTGGACGACCTTATCCGGGGCGTACGAGAGTCATTCTAGAGATAGGATGCTAAAGAGGGACAATTTCCTTATCTTTAGTACCTATGTCAAACGCTGCTTTGTGCTTCGATTTGACCGAGGTATAAAGTGGATTTCGAACGGGTTCCAAGCATCCCACCAATGCTTGGTGGCGACTCCGAACATCTCTAATCATTTCTAGACCCTTACCGAGACGAAACCGATAGATCTAAAACGATCCGGTCGAAAGCATTTTTACGCCGTCGAGCGTGGCTTTCAAAAGACCGCTGTATGTCCACAGATCGAACCGGACCTGCAGGTGGCTCCGTCCACATATTTGGCGACTCCGCTGGGGGACAACTAGGACACTTACGTCTTTGTGATCCCTAGATGGTGAGACTCGAACGAGGTCTTGGTTGGAATGCATTAATTGATATTACGGTCACGGTCGGGTTCCCTGTCCGGGCCCACAACCTAACCTTTATCGACCAATTGGCTCGTCTCGTCGGCGTGAGTTTTCTCATCCCCGCGTTTTGAATCCTGATTGAGTCAAGCATACCATTGACGTTACACATTTCTGTTTCGTCAAAGAGCTTTCATTACTTTCGAGCACGAGGCTAGGGCACCCTCCTTACACCTTTTGTTTGGATTGGTATCCCTCTCGCAAATCGGGGTTTGATTGCTTGGTGTGTAACCCACCCTTCTAAGCCAAAACCCGTGTCAGCATAATGCATAATATAATGAACTGTGAGTGCTTATGTGCTACTTGATCATAAGTCCTTCCGTGTCATTTTCAAACTTTCAAAAAACACCTTTTTGCGCCGTTATAATGGCCATTTCAAACCTCGGTCTTTCGCCGACCGTTGCACGCCTTTCTAGGCCGTCGTAATGACGATTTTCAAGCCCGGTTTTTATAACCATTTCAACACGCCTTTTTAGGCCGTCATAATGACGATTTTCAAACCTGGTTTTTATAACCATTTTAACACGCCTTTCTAGGCCGTCATAATGACGATTTTCAAACTCGGTTTTCTACAACCATTTCAAATCACCTTTTCACGCCGTTATAATCGCCGCATCTAGACACGGATTTTAACCCGTCTCGTGTCGACAATGGCTCTTTCAAAACCCGAGAAAAGCACACACCCTTTTCTCGAGACACTTTCGAGATCCCGAGGACCATGCACTGTCCCCGTGACCTCTTCAAACATTTCATACTCGATTTTCAAAACATACAATTTTGAATTTCAAAACCGTCTTGGGAAACAATACACTGTTTTCCGAGCCGATTCAAACTCAAAACCGTCGTTTGCAAATAAACTTAAGACAACCCTTTCAACTGACCGACTTACGGAGATCTCTATCTTCGGAAGCCGTCCGCAAAGTGACAAATGAATCTTTTTGAAAATTTCTATTTTCGAAAACTTCAGTCCACCATTCCAATTCCGCCTCGTGTCTATCGAGTTGAAGCAAACGTACTTATGGGTCTTTACTTATGAGTCGTCTCACCACGATACCCGTCCAATGGCGTCGCGCCGTTATGCTGGACACGTGTTAAAACTTCGGTCAACACCGTCACGTCATAAATCGAGTCAGCACCGAGGGATCACACACGATCACCCTCGTCTTTTTGGGTCTGGTCTTTGTCTCGTCCTTGTGTTGTCTGCGTTCAGTCTTTGAACCGTGTCGGATTGAGTTGTAATGTGAGCCGTTTTTATGCCTCAGAGCCATGGCCCTGTCTTCAACTTCGTCTGTCAACAACAACAACAATGATAACAACAGAGATGTCACGACTGATCAGCCAGCCAGCCTGCTCACCGCTCTTAAGGTCACCCTGGATCGCGTCGAGACCCGTATCGACGCCGTGGAGAACAAGGAAACTCCACCTCTGACTGAAACTGAGAAGAGGCTAAAGCTCTTGGAAGAACAGTTCCTAGCCCGGGGTAACAATATCCATCTTGAGAACAACCGAAGGTTCGAACCTGTTGGGGATCAATTACCTGACAACTTTACCCTAACTGATGTACCTAAGTTCAAAGGAGTGGAGGACCCGCTCAATCATATCCGTGCCTTCAAAGACTACATGGCCATTAAAGGGGTCAAACAAGAACTTTTCACCCAGATCTTTCCGTCCTCTTTGGAACCGATCCCTCGTCAGTGGTACTACTCCCTTGATCCGAAAAACCTTACTACCTGGGATGAGGTCGCAGTTGAATTTGCTAAGCAATACGCTGACAATGTTGAAATCCAAGCCAATACCCGTACCCTCGAGGTCCTAACCCAGAACGACAAGGAGGGATTCAGGAGTTCTTAACTTTGTTGGAGGAGGGTAAGTACTCGGTGGCCAGCAAGCCGAGTGAATCAACTTTGGTGGAAAAGTTCGTCAACAATCTCCGCTTGAGTGTATGCCAACTTACCGAGGTACCAAAATATCAAGACCTTCCAAGATCCGCAAAGTCGGGGACACGCATTGAAGATGACCTCCGAAAGAGTGTCTTGGACAAGACTACTGGCAGAGGCTACCAAGGATCCACCTCAACCGAGTCTCGCCCTTACGGCCAAACGAACAAGATCGATGAGGTCAACCTCGTTGAACCATCTGCTAAGAGAGCTGAGCGCCCCCAGAGAGTGTTCCATAATATAGGGTCAACTTACGCAAGTGCTCTGAAGAGGCTCATGGACCAGGAAAAGTTACAACCAATCGGACCCACCCCTGATCCGACCGATGCTAAGAAATCCCACTTCTGGAACCCCAATGCCTATTGTCAGTACAATCAAGGGAAGGGGCATGATACAGAAACCTGCTTCAAACTCAAACACATCATCCAAGACATGATTGAGAAAGGGGAATTGCCTTTACCCCCGCCGACTAAGCCAAACAACAAAACAAATCCTCTGGGAATCCACGCCATCTCCAACGATGAGCTAACTCTGGACTGTTCACACCTCATCCTGCCAGTTGATGACGAGGTGAATGCCTTGGAGAAAGATCCCTCGGACGGGATATTTGTGTTTAGTGCCGCCACTATGCTCACCATGTTCCAACAGGTTGAGGAAGCCATAGTCAGCCTCTCCGAGAGGATTACCCATCTTGACGATGCCTACCGTCGACTTATCTTCAATCCTCCACCACCACGCCCGAGGGTGAATCCCCCGAGCGCCCAAAACTACCCTCACCAGGATGGATTGCTCCCGCGACCATTCTGGCATGCACCTCACAATAATCATCCTCACAATAATTATCCTCACAATAATCACCCTCACAATAATCAAACCCACAAAAACTACCCTCACAAAAATTACCCTCACAAAAATATCCCTCACAAAAACTGCCCACCAAGAAATACCCCTCCAAGGTGCCTTCGAGATCCTGAAATCAACGGCATCTGGAGAGACGATGTTGAAGATGTCTACCTTGTCCCAGAGAAAGAGAAACGGGCGAAAGAGATCGGTCACCTTACCCGGTCCGGACGCCCCTATCAGAACCCGAACAATCCAACGGTCGTTCCAACAACAAACGATTAAGTTGTCCCAGATGTAGACACTCAACCAAAGGCTCCTGAGAATTCAATCCTCAAACAGCTTCAGAAGGCAAAAGCCGAGATCTCGATCTGGCAACTGATCGCGACATCCTTTGAATATCGACAGGCTTTGCTACAGGCTTTGGGAAAATTAACGGTGGCCTCAACCTCTTCCCCTGAAGAAATAGTGGCACATATGACGAGGGACGCCCCTGACTTGAACAACCCAGTCGTCTTTCCGACGAAGATATCCCTCCTTTCGGAGCCAATCATAACCTTGCCCTGTACATTACCGTACAATGTCTCAAGAAGAATGTGCCCATGGTCCTTGTGGATGATGGATCCGCGGTAAATGTCATTCCCCTCAAGACTGCTCACAAGCTGGGTATTAAGGAAGCTGATTTGGTCCCGAAAAACCAAGGAGTACGCGCCTACGACGACACTTGTCGCAAGGTCGCAGGGCTTGTCACTCTGGCTGTCGCAACCGGACCACTGGAAAGGCAAACAAGTTTTCAGGTGATCGACATCGACGCCTCTTTCAATATGCTCCTGGGACGTCCCTGGATTCGCGCCGTCAAGGCAATTACCTCGAATCTCCACCAGAAAATAAGGGTCCCCTTCAACGGGAAAAAAATCACAATTCCTGCTTCCCCAATCAAAGCCATCATGAGAAAGGGAATAGCCTCCCAGACCATTGAGGAAGATGATAATGAAATGTGGGGTTTCCAAGCTGTGAATGCCATAACTGATGAATCAACACCCTTTGATTGTGACCCGTTTGCCAACCTCACAGTCAACCGCATAATGATGCGCCAGGGTTACTTCCCGGGTTTACCCCTCAACCCACTAAAGAGCACCTTACCTCCCTTGAAACAGGCTAAGGTCCCCAACATTTCCTTCGGACTGGGATATGAGCCTACTGATGAAGATATCCAGGAGATGAACCTCCTAGTTCGAAAACGCAAGAAGCACGGAGTTATCCTCCGTCCCTATCATCTGACCCTCAATGGATACTTTGTCCCCGAGGGAGAATCAGAGCTCTACCATAGCTTTCCGGAGCCGATCTATGACTCTGTGGTCAAGGCCAGATACCCGGGTGTGGAAGTCTTCCAGGACTGCTACTTCATCCCCGACAACACCGAAACTGCATCAACCGAGTCTAAGCCGTCGTCATGCCTCGATGGACAAGCTGCCACTCTCCTCTTTGGAGAAGATAACATCAAGCACCTCGACTATGAGGACATTATCAATATCGCTCTGAAGGAAAATTAGTTTGACCCAACTGCCTTGATCTATGACACTGACCCGGAGAAAGCTACACAAGGCTGGAGGAAAACCGTCAAGTGGGCCGATCGCCAAGGCCGCGTTCTCAAGATCACAACTGGAGAAGGCCCAATGTTCAAAGAGGGGAGTGAAAAGAATCTGAATCTGAGTCTAAGTCGGAGTCAGAGTCTGTCATAGCTCCTAACACTCCTGATGTCCCAGTCAAAGTCCCCTTCCCACTGTTTTATCACAAAGTCATGGGCTGATTCAGAGACTGAGTCTACTAGGGTCACCCCCACTCCCATGAAAGGTGACAACCTGGAGCCTGTTCCAGGGGCTACCTCCTCGGCTGTGTCACCTCTGACTGATCACGAGAATCTGTCCTCTTCGAGCTTTTCGCTCGTGTTAACTTAATGAACGCTAAGTTTGCTTATGACTCGTCTCAATTTAACTGCAATGCAATTCTGAATGACCATGAGGAATTTGACTTGAGTGACTACCCACCTCACTTAGCCAAATAACTTGACAAACGGGAAACTAGAACTCCCATCATTGAGGAGACCGAGCCTATTAATGTAGGAACCGACAACACACCTCAAGAACCTAGGATAGGGACAACCCTGGACCCCTCGGAAAGACAACAATTCATTGACCTCCTCCATGAATACAAGGACGTGTTCGCCTGGTCCTACAAAGATATGCCTGGGATTGACAGAGAAATTGCAGAGCACCGGATACCCATTAAGCCCGGAGCTAAACCCGTGAAGCAAAAGCTATGCCGGATGCGCCCTGAATGGGCCCTGAAAATCAAGGAAGAAGTAGATAAACAGTTCAAGGCCGGTTTCATAAAAGTGTCTGAATACTCTGATTGGGTGGCCAACATTGTGCCCGTACCAAAGAAATACGGAAGAATTCGGGTTTGCGTCGACTTCAGGGATCTGAACAAGGCGAGTCCAAAGGACGACTTCCCTTTGCCACATGTTGACATTCGGTAGACAACACCGCCGAGCACGCTCTCCTATCATTCATGGATGGGTATCTTTGGGTACAACCAGATTAAAATGGCTAAGGAAGACATGTACAAGACTGCGTCCACTACACAATGGGGTACATATTGCTACACAGTTATGCCTTTCGGTCTCATCAATGTTGGGGCTACCTATCAAAGAACCGCTACCACTCTCCTACATGATATGATACACAAGGAGGTAGAGGTGTATGTCGACGACATGATTGTCAAGTCGAGAGAACGGGACGACCACATCAACGCCCTTTGAAAATTCTTCGCTCGTCCGCGGAAATATAACATGAGACTAAATCCCCAGAAGTGTACATTCGGGGTCACCTCCGGAAAACTCTTGGGACATGTCGTCAGCAAAAGAGGCATTGGGATTGATCCAACCAAAATCAAAGCCCTTCAACAAATGCCTCGGCCTAGGAGTGAGAAGGAGATTCGGGGATTTCTCGGTCAGGTTCAATACATCAGCCGCTTCATTGCCAAGCTCACTATGATTTGCGAACCGATATTCAAGAAGCTTCGCGCATCCGATCACACTGATTGGGACGACGATTGTCAAAAGGCCTTCGACAGGATAAAGGAAATCCTATCCAAACCTCCTGTCCTCATGCCACCTCAACCGGGGATTCCTCTATCCCTATACCTGACTGTTACCAACATCGCCATGGGAGCTATGCTAGCACAAACAGTCGGCATCGAAGAACGAGCCATCTACTACATCAGCAAAAAGTTCATTGAGTACGAGACAAGGTACACCTAACTAGAAAAGATATGCCTTGCCCTAGTATGGTCAACAAAGAAGCTGCGGCATTACATGCTCAGCTACACAGTCCACATCTACTCCAAGATGGACCCGGTTAAATATATCTTCAAAAAACCCGTACTAAACGGAAGGCTGTCTAGGTGGACACTCATGCTGTCCGAGTTTGATCTCAAGTTTGTACCCCTCAAGGTTATCAAGGGAAGAGCATTCGCCGATTTCCTGGCAGAGAATCCCATCAACGAGGATCTAACGACCGACACATGGTCGCTTCCTGACGAAGACATCCTTTGTGCCGATTCCGACGCATGGGACCTATACTTCGACGGTGCATCTAATCTGAGCGGCTTTGGGGTGGTAATGCTTCTAATATCGCCAGAGGGAGAACATGTTCCGATCCCGGTCAAACTGGACTTCGCCGTCACCAACAATGCCGCTGAATATGAAACATGTCTCATCGGCCTACAAGCAGCCATCACACTTGGCATCAAAAGATTGAGGGTCCATGGTAATTCCTCGCTCATCATCAATTAGGGGTCCGGATCATGGAAAATCCGAAGTGACAGCTTAGCTCCCTACCGAGCGAAGATCAATTAAGAGGCTGAGTTCTTCGACCAAATCGACTATTTCCACTTGCCACGGAAGGAAAATCAATTTGCTGATGCCCTGGCAAAACTTTCCGCGCTCGTCAACATACCTGACGACATGACATCGATGTCCCTATGTGTCGAGAGAAGGAGCAAGCCAGCTCACATTTGTGCCATCAACGACGACGAGGAAAGCCATGATGAACCTTGGTACCAAGCCATCCTCAACTACAAAACCAAAAACGAATTCCTTCCCAACTCTAATCAAAGAGGACAAAGAGCCATCCGTTTACTTGCATCACAATTCGTGATAAACCAAAATCAACTCTACAAAAGAACACCCCAAAGAATTCTCCTCCTTTACATTGACCATCACAAAGCCAAAAAAGTCATGGGAGAGGTCTGATGCGTGTATTTTATATAAGGTTTTTACCTCATTTTTACACGCATTTCTGTACTATTTATGTAGCATCTAGCTACAAATACCCCTGAATATTCTACTTTGGTTCGTTTTATGTAATTTGCAGGAATAAACCAAAGAGGAGCTAAATCGAGCCTATTTTGTCCCAATTGCATGCATTTATGGAGAATAAGGAGCCAGAGCTTAGAATATAACATTTTGGAGACGCGTGAGCTGGTTTCGGAAGGTGCTTTAAGGTCTTACGTGCCAAGATAGCTCGATCGAGTGATTTATTACTCGATCGAATGCTTTATATACTCCAAGTTGCTCGATCGAGCAGTTCAAGGAGCCAATCGACAAGACTTTACAAGGATGCTCGATCGAGTGGTTTATTTCCACTCGATCGAGTGGTTTGGTGTTAGTTTGCTCGATCGAGTGGTTTATTTCCATTCGATCGAGTGGTTTGTCCCGCTTTAGACTTTTTCCGCCTGGGTTTTCGTATGGGCTTTTGTAATTAGTCCATAGATTAGGTTTAGAGTGTGTTTTTCGTATAAGACAAAGTGAAGAACTACGTAACTCCGCTCTCTCTTCTCTCTCTCACTGACTTTTACTCTATACTTTGCTACTGCTTCTTGGATTTAGTTTTTTCCTTTACATTTTCGCTACTCGGATTCGGATTGTATTGGTACTATTCTTCTTCTTTAATCCTTTAATCTTGATTATTGCTTTAATTCCCTCTTTCCTTTATTGTTATCATAATTGCTTTAATTCGATCTTTATTAGTTTTGTTATTATGTTTAGCTTCAATTATCTATTTTTTATTATTGTTAGTTCAATGATGATGCGTAGCTAATTCCTCTCTGCTAAGACTATAGGGGATCCATAATTATGAAGGGAAAGTAATCGATCTATTGGGTTAATGCTGGTATAATCTTTGTTGTTAACTGCTGCAATTAATTATATCTGTTTAATTGAGTCGACACAATTAGGCATTTATATCTTAGTAACCCTTGACCTAGACCGAAAGGTTGGAAAAGGCGAGACTAGTGGCGAACAATAGGGCATTATAGTTAGGGCGAAAGCTAAGCTATTTGTGCTTTAGGGCGAATTGAGACCGAAAGGAGATATTCATTGCTCCTCAGACCGTATCTGCATTGACCTGAGACCTAGATTACTTGACTGAATGATTATGGTGAACCGTCTGTCTTAGCTGTTTTCTCTACTTGGTTATTCTTTATTCTCTTATTTCTCTTCCCTATCCTTATCATTAGTTTAGAATCAATCATCTAAAACCCCCCAATTTGGTTACCGAGACAAACTTAGATTAAGCTGACATTTTCCCATCTCCCTGTGGAGATCGACCCGACTTCCCTAGCTATATTAGTTAGAGCCAGTTGGTTATTTTTGATAGGTATACGACCGCCCTGTCAAATTTTGGCGCCTTTGCCGGGGAGGTGGCGCAATTTTGTTGCTTTATTTAAGTTTGTTCCTCGTCTCAAGGAATTTATTCCTTGAGACTGATCTCATTTCTGCAAAGTTTTTGATAAGTTTTGCAGGTCACTTGTTGCTTTGTAAAGTCTATTTGCCAGAATGCCTAAGTTAGCCAGCCATTCAGAGCCTACTGTGGATTCGCTTCCAAAAGGTTTCCTATTACCCATTACTGATCAGGGAAACTTTGGAATCCACCCATCTTACATACAGATGGTAGAGAGAAATATATTTAGGGGGGGTACCTGAAGAAGATACATGTAGGCATATAGAGCTGTTTACAGAGTATTGCTCTACCATTCCCCTTTCTGCTGGGGTGACACAGGACAAAGTGAAGGGAGCCCTCTTTCCCTTTTCTTTAGCTGATGATGCCCGGGAGTGGTTGAGAGATCTTGATAGGGAGGCAGCCGGTGTAACCGACTGGAGTTCCCTTGCTTTAGCCTTTTACAGGCGATATTTTCCACCGCAGCGCACCAATGCCTTGAGAGCTCAGATTAGTTCTTTTGAGCAGCTGTCTACTGAAGATTTGAATGGGGCTTGGACCAGGTTCAAGAAGCTTGTCCTCTCTGTGCCTCATCATGGGTTCAAACGATGGTTCCTTTGTACTCAGTTTTACAATGGACTATATCGAAGCGAGAGAGCTATTCTTGATAGCGTAGCTAAAGGGAGATTCACGAAGAATGTTGAAGATGACCAAGGGTGGCGTCTCATTGAGGAGATGGCTGTTCATGTCTCTGAATATGGAAATCCCCGAGGTAGTGAGCAAGTTATTGAGTCGGCAGGAGCTGCAGTGGACGGTCCTAGCAAAAGTCTAGGTAATGTGGAGATTACAGAAGCTTCAGGCGAGAGTGCTCAGGTTTGTTCGATTACTGAGTATGTGGAGCTATGTGGTAGATGTGGTATGGAAGGGCATGACCCTATTGGATGCCTGGCGAGTACAGAGCGTGTCCTTGCTTATCAGAAATACAAGCAAGGAGTTCCTTTTTCTCAACTGTACGAAGAAATAAGGAATGTTCCTACTCTTTCTACGCCAGCGCCGCAACCGGTTTCTCCTCCTGCAAATCAAGAAATTACTGAACTTAAATCCTTTATGTTTAGCATAACACAACAGTTTCAGGAGAAGTGCAATAAGAAAGAAACCGCCATAGCGGAATTGAGAGAACAAGTCGCGCAGTTAACACTCGCGAAAGACCAAGCCGAGCTTCTACCGACATGCGATTCAGTCAATGCAATGAATCTCCAAGTTGGCCTTACTCATGAAGAGCCAAAAGTACCAGAAGACGGGGTTTTGATAGCTGAAGATACCCCGGAGGATGATATAGATGAGTTTTGGACGAAATTGTTCTGCGTGTGTTCGGACACTCGATCGAGTGAAAAATCTACTCGATCGAGTGATTTAATTCATCCCGTCACTCGATCGAGTGATAATTATAGTCGATCTAGAAGTGCACAAATTGAAGATGGTCGATCGAGTGATATTCTTACTCGATCGAGTAAGTTTGCTGAAGAAATCACTCGATCGAGTGATAAAAATGCTCGATCAAGTAAGGCAGAAAAAGGGAATGGTCGATCGAGTGAGGAAAGTGGTCGATCGAGTATTTCTCAACATGAAATCACTCGATCGAGTGATAAAAGTACTCGATCGAGTACGGAAAGCGCGGAGATCCTATTTTACTATCTAATTCCGCTACCGTGTCATCTTCCCCTGCTTTGGAGACGTCACGCGTTGATAAAGGTAAAGAGAAAGTTGCGGGTCCACTCATTGCTACCCAGTGCCCTTCCCAGGTCGTCGAAGGACGCAAAGATCGAGCGACGAGACGGTAAGTTTGTGGACGCGTTGTGAAGAACCTCCAGGTAACTGTCCCTTTTACCGAACTTGTTACTCAGGTATCTACTTACGCTAAGTTTATGAAAGATATTGTGACGCGTAAGAGAGATTTAAGTGAATTTGAGACAGTTTCATTTATGGAAGAGTCTAGTAATTTGCTTTTAAACAAGGCTCCACCTAAAATGAAAGACCCGGGCAGCTTTTCTATTACCTGTATTATAGGCAATGTGGTTATTGATAAGGCTCTTTGTGATTTAGGAGCCAGTGTCAGTGTCATGCCCCTATCTGTCTGCAAGAAACTGAACATGAGTCACCTTAAAGTGACTAACATTACCCTACAGATGGCCGATAGATCTGTTAGGAAGCCCTTAGGTGTCTTAGAGGACGTACCTGTGAAAATAGGCAAGCTCTTTATCCCAGTGGATTTCATTGTTTTAGATATAGCTGAGGACACCCGGACCCCAATTATCTTAGGAAGACCATTCCTTTGTACAGCTGGGGCCGTCATTGATGTCAAACAAGGGCGTTTGACTCTTGCAGTAGGGGATGACGCGATCACTTTCAGTCTGCCTAGTACTTTGGCTCGGCCAATGATAGAGGATACTTGTTATTCGGTTGATATTATTGACGAGTCTATTTATGACTTCTGGTCGGGTTCTTTCATGAAGGACCCACTAGAAGCTCTTATGCTTTTTGATGAGTGTGCAGATAGCCCAGATGACGATGACGCTGTGTTGGATTTGCTTGTTGATGATTTAGATGAGCCCGAACTCACCGAAGCTGAGGGAGAGCAAGTGGAACAGATGATTAGCACTCTTTGCTCCATTGAGGTAAAGGTACCAGAGCGTAAGCCTCTCCCTTCTCATCTAAAATATGTTTTCTTAGACGATACTGAACAATTTCGGTCATTGTTAGTGCTAAGCTTGATAATGATCGGTGACCTCTTTGTTATTTGTACTTAAGAAAAACAGAAAGCATCTTTGGGTTATTCATTGGACGATATCAAGGGGATTAGTCCCGATATTTGTATGCACAGGATAGAGCTGGAGGAAGATCACAAACCTTGCAGACAGGGTCAGCGCAGACTGAACCAGAAGATGCAAGATGTTGTGATGGCTGAGGTAATGAAGCTGCTCGACGCAGGTATTATTTATTCCGTTGGTCATTCCAAATGGGTAAGTCCAGTGCAGGTGGTCCCGAAGAAAGGAGGGACAACTGTGGTTAAGAATGATAAGAATGAGTTAATACCTACTCGAGTAGTGACTGGTTGGCGGATGTGTATAGATTACGAGATGACTTAATGCCGCCACCAAGAAAGATCACTTTCCCCTTCCTTTTATTGATCAAATGGTAGAAAGGTTAGCTTCTCATAAATTTTTCTGCTATTTAGACGGGTATTCATGGTTCTTTCAGATCCCTATTCACCCAGACGATCAAGCTAAGACTACATTTACTTGTCCTCAGGGCATTTTTGCTTATTGCAGGATGCCTTTTGGTTTATGTAATGCCCCTGCCACCTTCCAAAGGTGTATGATGGGGATATTTTCAGAGTATATTGAGTCTATTATGGAAGTCTTCATGGACGATTTCGGTGTTTATGGAAGTGATTTTTCTAACTGTCTGTCTAACCTTGAGAAAGTGTTGTGTCACTGTATTGAGGTTAATCTTGTGTTGAATCGGGAGAAGTGCCACTTTATGGTCAACGAGGGAGTTATCTTAGGGCACTTAGTTTCTGATAGGGGAATAGAGGTTGATAAAGCAAAGGTGGAAGTGATTCAGCAATTACCACCTCCTGTTAATGTTAAGGGGGTGAGGAGTTTCCTTGGCCACGCCGGCTTTTATCGCCGGTTTATCAAGAATTTCTCAAAAATTGCTAAACCACTTACACATCTGCTACTTAAGGATGCCCCTTTTGTGTTTCTTGATGAGTGTCTTTCGCTTTTCACGGGTTAAAGCGAGGCTTTAGTCTCTGCGCCGATCATACGACCTCGACTAGGACTTGCCGTTTGAGATTATGTGTGATGCCGGTGACTATGCACTAGGAGCGGTGCTAGGCCAAAGGAAAGACAAAGCTCTGAATGCTATCTACTATGCGAGCCGAAACGGATGAGGCTCAAGTGAAGTACACTACCATCGAAAAAGAGCTGCTAGCTGTAGTTTATGCCTTAGAAGTTTCGTTCTTATTTAGTTGGGTCGAAGTTCTTTTTTTCTTGACCATGCAGCTTTGAGACATCTCCTTGCTAAGAAGGAGGCTAAACCACGGCTATTGAGATGGATACTCCTTCTTCAGGAGTTTGATTTGCAGATTAAGGATAAGAAAGGAGCCGAGAACGTTGTAGCTGATCACTTGTCGCGATCGATGCGACAAGAAAGGGAAGATTCTCTACCTATTGATGATTCTTTTCCTGACGATACTTTAATTCTTTGTTATATCATCTATTGTTAACCAAGAGCCTTGGTATGCAGATATAGCTAACTTCGTTGTCGGTGGTGGTAAGTCGCCGCCGACCTTTCTCATCGCCAGAGGAAGCGTTTTCGTATAACGCTAAGCGTATTTTGGGATTATCCTTATTTATTTAAGGAATGTGCAGATGGTCTCTACAGACGGTGTATTCCGCAGTGGGAGGCCAAAGTAGTCCTGGAAGGTTGTCACTCCTCTTCCTATGGTGGTCACCACGGTCCATCGCGCACCGTGGCTAAGGTACTTCGACCTGGTTTTTACTTGGCCTTCTTTGTTTTTGCCGATGCTAAGTCTTTTGTTTCAGCTTGTGATGCTTGCCAACGATCGGGAACATTTCGAAGAGACATGAGATGCCACAAAACGGCATCCTAGAGGTTGAGGTTTTCGATGTCCGGGGCATTGATTTCCAAGGACCGTTCCTGTCTAGTAAAGGTAACGGGTATATCTTAGTGGTCTGTATATTATGTGTCGAAATGGGTTGAGGCAATTGCCTCACCTCATTGTGATGCCAAGACTGTGATAAAAATGTTCAAAAAGGTCATATTTCCCCGATTTGGTGTCCCTAGGGTCGTCATTAGTGATGGGGAATGCACTTTAAGGAAAAGAAACTAACTTCTATTCTGTCTAAAGTTGGTGTCCAACACCGGCGTGGTTTGGGGTATCATCCCCAAACTAGTGGTCAGCTTAAGGTCTCTAATCGCGAGTTGAAAGAGATCTTGTCTAAGTTAGTTTCTAAATCATGGAAGGACTGGAGTCTTAAGTTAGAGGACACACTATGGGCCTACGAGGCGGCTTTAAGACACTAATTGGTGCATCACCTTAGAGGTTAGTTTATGGGAAATCATGTCACTTACCTGTTGAATTGGAATGTAAGGCTTGGTGGGCAATTCATGAGCTTAACTTTGATCCTAAGTTGTGTGGTCAGAATCGTCTTTTGCAGCTAGATGAGTTGGAAGAATTTAGGCTAAATTCCTATGATATCTCGCGCATATACAAAGAAAAGACGAAGAGATGGCATGACAAGAGAATTCTACCTTGGGAGTTTCATGTTGGGCAAAAGGTTGCTTTGTTTAATGCCCGATTGAGATTGTTTCTGGCAAGTCAAGTCCAGGTGGAGTGGTCCTTATATGGTGACAGCTGTTACCAAATTTGGATCCGTGGAGCTCGAAGATTCCGAAGGTAGTAGGTTCAAGGTGAATGGGCAATATGTGAAGCATTATCACGAGGCAAATGAAGCAGACAATCGTGTTGAAGTCCTGTACTTCGACGAGCTAGACGCCGATTAGTTGATGCCGAAAGGTCGTGCGGGACCTCTTAAACCAGCGCTCTCCGGGAGGCAGCCCGGACTGTTTTATTGTACTTTTGTTGAACATTTTACTTTTCTTTCGCTTTTTGTGGAACTTTAGACGCTGTTTTACGAACTTTTTATGCTTCCCTTGCTTTTAACGCGTATTCTGTAGGTCCAGTCACTCGATCGAGTAGTTTTTCTACTCGATCGAGCACTTTTTGGGTTTTATTCACTCGATCGAGTGATATTCTTACTCGATCGACCAAATGCAAAATCACGCTTACTCGATCGAGTAGTTTTCTACTCGATCGAGTCCTTCCATATACCAGTTTGCTCGATCGAGCTGTTCCAAGTTGCTCGATCGAGTAGCTACGTCATCCAGCCGCTATTTTACGTCTATGGAGCTACTGCTTGACTTTCTTTGACCTCCCATGTTCATGGTCGGTTTGGGGAGGTCCCTCTTTACGACGTTTTGTAAGTTTTCCGACTCCACTTCTCCTTTTTCTCTTCAGTTTGCATTTCTTTCCCTATTTTTGGTACAATGAGGGCATTGTACGGTTTGGTTTGGGGAGGTATGCATCCATATCTGTGTCTGTCTGCATGTTTTTCTTGCATTTTTGCTTGCACGTTTAATTATTTTCGCATGCATTGTTGTTTTAATTAATTCAAAAAAAAAATCACATAAAAATGCATAAAATTCAAAAAAATTTCATGTTTAATTTGAGTCGGAACGTTTGAACTTTGACGCTACATTGAATCCTTACTTGAGCCTTGCATATTCTTGACATTTAGTTGGCATGATTATGTGCATGATCTACGAGTTTTTGTTTCTCTCTTATCTGAACGAATAGACTTGACTCTTATATCGGCAAGCTACATTACATTCTGAGGTTAGAGCTTTATAAACTGGTGACATTCATGACCGGTTTCATCTAGGATGTGAGTAGTACTCTCTTTAAGGCATGTAACATCAATTTGCATAAACATGAGTCTAGTCTTCTTAATACTTGTATGCATTCAGTCTGTGGATGGTGACACATGTTAGGAGAGGCAGTTCCCTTTATTTCATTCTACCCATGAGCCCCACATAGCCAAATTGCCTTTTTGTCCTTTTAGCTACTATCTATAATTTTTCCTACCCTAGCCAAGCTAGTGACGAGTAGTTGTTTGGAATGTTTTACTGCAGTTTGGTTATTTTTGTCTGATTTTCAGCAGTTGGTGGAAGAATTGAAGGGAATGAAAGGAAAAATGATGAATGGAAAAAATGATATGAAAAAGAAAAAAAAGAGAACGAAAAAAAAGAAAAGAAAAAGAAGAGAAAGAAAAATCATGTGTGAAAAAAAAAATGAGAAATTGTATAATGATTTTCACTCCCATGTTTTATTTGTATCTTATGGGGAGTTGACGAGTTTGTTTTGGTGTTTCGTGAGCAGAGTGCATGGTTTTTGCACCGTTTCATCTTGTTATATTGAGTGCGAAGTTGGGATGCAGTTCAAAATTTGGTTTCGTTGTTGCTAGCCTGGCTATTAACTCCACATATCCAAATTCATCTTAGACCCTTCTTACCCATTACCTCATTTACCCAAATGTAAGTCCTCGGCATGTGTCTTGGTCATTAGTATGGTTGGAATGCATATGTACGGTTGTAGAGACTTTATTCATGTTAACTGCATGCATGTTCTTATAGGTCGAGTTAGGTAAGTGTCTTTACTTCTTTCTATCTTTCACATATATACTCACCTTGTGCCTAATTTTGAGTGACGAGCGACCCGTGAGAGTCCGATATCCTTTGAGTCTTGCAAGGTCGACGGTTCAGTAAGTTTGAAACATTGATTTAACTCGTTTGCAATTCTGATTTGCCACCTTGTCATTTTGTTGCATTAAACTGGTTTTGGTGGGTGATTTGTAGCTGATGCGTTGGTCCCGTTCCACTGTTCATTCTTAGTTGCATTCATATTTTGCTTGGGGACAAGCAAATGTTTGGTTTGGGGAGATTTGATGCGTGTATTTTATAGAAGGTTTTTACCTCATTTTTACACGCATTTATGTACTATTTATGTAGCATCTAGCTACAAATACCCCCGAATATTCTACTTTGGTTCGTTTTATGTAATTTGCAGGAATAAACCAAAGAGGAGCTAAATCGAGCCTATTTTGTCCCAATTGCATGCATTTATGGAGAATAAGGAGTCGGAGCTTGGAATCTAACATTTTGGAGACGCGTGAGCTGGTTTCGGAAGGTGCTTTAAGGTCTTACGTGCCAAGATAGCTCGATCGAGTGATTTAATACTCGATCGAATGCTTTATATACTCCAAGTTGCTCGATCAAGCAGTTCAAGGAGCCAATCGAGAAGACTTTGCAAGGATGCTCGATCGAGTGGTTTATACCCACTCGATCGAGTGGTTTGGTGTTAGTTTGCTCGATTGAGTGGTTTATTTCCACTCGATCGAGTGGTTTGTCCTGCTTTAGACTTTATCCGCCTAGTTTTCGTATGGGCTTTTGTAATTAGTCCATAGATTAGGTTTAGAGTGTGTTTTTCGTATAAGACAGAGTGAAGAACTACGTAACTCCGCTATCTCTTCTCTCTCTCACTGACTTTTACTCTATACTTTGCTACTGCTTCTTGTATTTAGTTTTTTCCTTTACACTTTCGCTACTCGGATTCGGATTGTATTGGTACTATTCTTCTTCTTTAATCCTTTAATCTTGATTATTGCTTTAATTTCCTCTTTCCTTTATTGTTATCATAATTGCTTTAATTCGATCTTTATTAGTTTTGTTATTATGTTTAGCTTCAATTATCTATTTGTTATTATTGTTAGTTCAATGATGATGCGTAGCTAATTCCCCTCTGCTAAGACTATAGGGGATCCATAATTATGAAGGGAAAGTAATCGATCTATTGGGTTAATCTTTGGTATAATCTTTGTTGTTAATCACGCAATTAATTGTATCTGTTTAATTGAGTCGACCCAATTAGGCATTTATATATTAGTAACCCTTGACCTGGACTAAAAGTTTGGAAAAGGCGAGACTAGTGGCGAACAATAGGGCATTATAGTTAGGGCGAAAGCTAAGCTATTTCTGCTTTAGGGCGAATTGAGACCGAAAGGAGATATTCATTGCTCCTCAGACCGTATCTGCATTGACCTGAGACCTAGCTTACTTGACTGAATGATTATGATGAACCGTCTGTCTTAGCTGTTTTCTCTACTTGGTTATTCTTTATTCTCTTATTTCTCTTCCCTATCCTTATCATTAGTTTAGAATCAATCATCTAAAACCCCCCAATTTGGTTACCGAGACAAACTTAGATTAAGCTGACATTTTCCCAACTCCCTGTGGAGATCGACCCGACTTCCCTAGCTATATTAGTTAGAGCCAGTTGGTTATTTTTGATAGGTATACGACTATCCTGTCAAGGTCCACGACGGAGAATGTGACCCTCAAATGAGCGCAATGATGCTTACCCGGAAAATCATGGGGCTAGGTTACTACTGGACCACCATGGAAGATGATTGCCATAACTACATCAAGCATTGCCTCAATTGCCAAATCTTTGCCAACATACAACACATACCGCCATCCCTTTTATATACAATGACCTCACTCTGGCCTTTCTCAACCTGGGGCATCGACATCATTGGGAAAGTCAACCCGGTAGGCACCAAGGGGCATTGTTTCGTCCTTGTCGCCATCAACTACTTCACCAAATGGGTAGAAGCGCAGTCATATGCAATCTTGACCGCCAAACAAGTGGCCAAGTTCATCCAAAACAACATCATCTGCCGATATGGGGTACCCCATGAGATTATCAGTGATCAAGGCTCTCACTTCCGGGCGGAAACTCAGGCCTTGCTGGACAAATACAAAATCAAACGACATCGATCATCCCCCTACCGTCCCCAAACCAACGGAGCGGTCGAGGCAGCTAACAAAACTCTTGTCACCATTATCAAGAAAATGCAAGACAACTACCGCGATTGGCCGAGCAAGCTCCTATTCGCACTCTGGGGATACCGAACCTTCATCCGAACACCGATAGGCGCCACACCCTTCTACCTAGCATACGGTATGGAGGCAGTTCAACCGGTAGAGTTAGAGGTCCCCTCACTATGCATACTACTGGAGAGTCAAGTCCCTGAGGCGGAATGGACCCGTCGAAGGTACGAGCAACTCACTCTTCTAGACGAACGACGACTCAACGCCTTGCACAACGTCCAACTATACCAACGACGTATACAACGGACATTCAACAAGAAGGTAAAACCCAGGAACATCCGGGAAGGCGACTTGGTCCTCAAGTCGGTTCATGCACCGCTACCCGTCGATCCGAGGGGAAAATTCAAACCCAACTGGGCCGGGCCATACCTGGCCAAGAAAATACTTTCGGAGGGGGGGGGGGGGGGGGGTAGTGAGACTGAGTGACCTAGATGGGGAGGATTTTACAAACCCGACCAACCTAGACCAACTCAAGAAATACTACCCTTGAACCATAGCAACCAACGACCTAGCCTAGGTTTACAACTAGCAACCACCTCAACCCTTTTCAAGTCAAGTTCCTCAACGTGTTCTGATTTAAAATTGCATGTTTTATCGAGTCTAAGCTGCGGCACCTTGCCCGTTTCGAATGTCCTTTGATCTGTCAAAGGCAACGTCCATTTGCACTAAAACAAAAAAACCCCTGAACTACGAGCATGGTTTGATTTCACCTCTTCAGGTGGATACGTATGCAGTCCCTCTTATACACGAGGGATACAACCACAAAACCCAATCAAAATTTACAAAACATTTCGAACTACGATCATGGTTTGATTTCACCTCCTCAGGTGAATACGTAGGTAGTCCTTTCTTACACAAGAAGGATACAACCATCCCCATAATAAAAAAAACAACCATCCCCATAATAAAAAAACATCACCCACATACAAAACATCATGGTCATCATCCCCATCAAAAAAGAAAGGGAAAAGCATTCCCCTTTCCCACAAAAAATACAACAATAAGCTTTTTTCCCTTCCTCACAAAAATACCACTTTCCTAAGTGCAAATGTTTAGGATAATTCAAATCGAATTGCCAATACAAAATGGATGGAAGAAACAAGCGTTCACAATTTTCGACACGAGCAATTCCCTTATTTAATTAATATTGGGAGGGATTACTATTTCAATAACAAATAGAGCTCGACGAGTCTACAACTTGTCAAAGCTAAGGTGTCGACTAAAACACCTCACATAATAAAACTAGCACAAAACACACAATAACTAGCTAGTACGACATAATAAAAACTCACAACACTAATACAACATAATAATAAAGTGGGTAATGGAGGTCTTCACTCTTCCATTTTACCCTTGCCTTTTCCCTCGGGGTACATCTTCCCCTTTTTCTTCTTGTTGGCCCGCCTAGCATGGATTTCCTCCTCAGAACGGATCCTCAACGGATCTAAGATGGCGACGGCCTCCGATCTAGCACAAGACCCCATGTTCGACCCGAAATGAGCCAATGCACGGCCCACCATGTTCTTGGGACCTGAGCTTCTCCTCTTTGGTGGTCTTATCACATCGGTGCTAGTCCCATCAACATACTCCTCAAAGAAGGCACGGTTGGCCTTGCCAACCTCTCGATACTTCAAGTCGTCAACCTCGTCCTTACGGAATTTGGACCTCTCTTCCAAGGACGGAGCTCGTGACCACTTGACATAAGCGAGAGTCACCCATAATGTGGCAACAGGGTTTGGTACCTCCCAAAGCGGCCGAGTGGCCCACCATCTTTCGATGACCTCCACAAGCTCGGAGTTCCGGAAAACATTCTCTTGGACAGGGGTATCTTGAGCGGGCACCTTTTGTTGACGCCTCATTTGCCTCATGAGCCTTTCGGGATAAATGAAGGAAGCAACCTTCAAACCCACCACCATTAAAGATTGAGGACTAGCACCCGAAGTGGGCAACCCCGTGAAGGACCTCAAGTGTCACCATGGCACTACCCAACGGATGTGAGGACCACCCTTCTCCGCCAATCTTGCGGCCCAATAAGCCTCGGTGGAAGCAAAACTATCCGAGTACAACTTCTTCCTCATGGTAAGGTGACGGAAGGAATAAGAAGAAGAATCAACCGGAGGCTCTACATACCTTAGCCTCTCCAATAGCCACACTTGAAGGATCCTTGGGGATCCGAACGAAGGAGCTTCTCCACAAGAGCCTTCCTTGTCCAAGGCTTGGATGATCTCGCCAAGCACCAACCACGATGGATCTCTATCATGCTCCATTTGCTCAACCACATGAATAAGGGTCATGCTACTTGCTACCATAACATTTTGGCCCCTCCTTCTTCAAAACATCAACAAAGAGGTACACATGGACAAGGCAAAAGGCAAGAGCCCTTCTCCTAGCCACCTCCGAAACATTGACATCTAATCGGTTTGAAAAGACGTTGATAAGAGCCAACATATCCACACCATGAGGAGCAAGGAGGAAGTTGACTTGACTCATCGACAAACCCAATATGACACGGAATTTCTCCTTATAGCACAACCGAGTAGGAGGAAGCACCGGAACACAACCCGGCCACCCACCAATGGCTCCAACTTCTTCGGCAAGAGGACAAATTTCACCCTTCGGAAAACGAAAACATGGTGTTTGAATCCCAAAACCGAGAACTCGCTTCGAGAAATGAGGGTGCTTGACTTGACTTGACGGAGCACCAACAATTGACCAACTCCCATGCAAACGAGTTGATACTTTTCGGGAGGCGACAAATCCCGGCACCATTGTCGCAATGCATTCTCAAAAGCATCCATGAAATATTTTCGTGGAAGAAGAAAAAGAAGTTTTGTAGAGATGTTTTTGTGTTTCGGATGATGAAACAACAAGGCGCAAACATCACTATTTATACAAAAATGATCAGCGCGTTTTTCAGAAAAGGGGGAGAGCTGGCTTCCATCGCCGGGCGACTCGCGCCTCTTTAGGCCTTCCCAGGATTCCGCTTTTGACTTGTCTCTTTCAAGTTGTGTTTTCTCCTAACACCTCAAACCTCCCCCGGGACGCTCATGACTCTTCGGGATGATCCAAGACATTTTGTGTTTCCTCACACTCACATTTCCTTATTTTCGCGTTTTACGAAATCCGACACGGTTTCCATGACGCAGCTTTAAGCATACGAATTTTTCTTTCTTTTTTTAAAGGGGGGAAGGGCTAGTCGCCCCGATCCGCGACGGATCGTTTCCATATCAATCAAAATTCCGAAAATTTGATGCTTTTTTCCGAAATTTTTTCGCTTTTTCACAAGTTTCCATCAAAATAAAAATCGAAAATTGATAACACGACATCAGTTTTCCTCAAAATTCAAGCACTCACAAATTCGAGTCTTGACCTCAAAAATCAAATATGCTCGTAAACATATTTTCTAAAAATTCATCCCTGACGGTTTGAGTTTGAATTTTTCGAGTCACAAATCAATTTCAACATTTCGATGCAATTTAATTCACGACACGAGTTAATTGCTCAATTTTCAAATTAATTCCTTTTATCTAAAGTGACGACTTGTCGCGGAATTTTCAAATATCATATCATTTCAAATTTCAAATTTTAACTTCAAGTCATCTTGGTTAATTTTTGTTTTTCAACCAAATGCTTTTACGTGTTTGCGTTTATGTATATGTGCTATCTGTTGCCTGTTTTCTACACTAACGATGCAGGGACTAGTGCAAAACAGAAGGAGAATTGACAGCCGACAACGCTCCTCCGAAACACAACACTAAAAAAAGACAAAATCACGAAATGAGCCACAATCCAAAAACACATATATACAAACCGCCTCACGCAAAATGTAAATATGTACAAATACGAGTCCAAGACGTGGACAAACTACTACATCTACTCGGCGTCTCCCGTCGGACCAGTCCCGGTCTCACGAGGAGTCGCCGCCAACGCAGATACTACCACCTGCTCAGACTCCATCTCCGAGGAACTCTCCAGCATCTCACGCTCCATCTCGATGGGAAGCTCCTCCGCTGCAGCCAGCTGAGCCCTCAGAGAGGCAATCTCCGCGTCTCGGCTCCGTAACTTGTCCTCACGACGCTTCAACTCCTGGTCCCGACGAGTGATCCCCAACCCCTGGGCTTTGATCATTGACCTAGCTGCATCCAGCTCAGCGCGGACCCGAGCAAGCTCCGCTGGATCCGAAGTACCCTACAAAACACAATACAGATCATCAAGATCTAAAAACGTGAAATGCAACACAAAATACACAAAAACAACACAAAAAAATTACCTGAGAAAGCCGAGCCTCCCTCGCAGCCAGGTCACCAGCAAGCGCCCTCCAGCGGTTAGCCATCCGCCACAAAGCCTGAAGACTAACGGTCGTCACCTACAAATAAACAATGTCCTTCAATACAATGCAAGGCAAAACCCAATGTGAGGAAAAATGTTCAAGTCAGGAACTCACCCTCAGGACGATCAACCTCCACTCCATGCCGGCGTCGGTCACCTCGGCAACCGCAGGCTCCGGTAAGCGCAGCTGAAGCTCCTCGCCGCCCGACATCTGAAAGGTTGTCTCCGTCGGGAAAGCTGGGGGCTGAGTCCTCATCAGCAGGTCGACTCCCTACCATTTGGATCCACATCAAAGATGAAAAACCCTCCTATCAAGAGAGGCAATGAAAACAAAAGGACAGAAGAAAATATACCTCGATCGGGTACTAAGCAAGCCTCGAAAACCGGAAGGTGTCGTAGTCGACGTCCCGCAGCAACAACTCCTCACCTCCCTGACCGTGAAGGTGCTCCTCAACCTCGTTGGGGGTCGACTCCTGGAACAACACCCTCGGCGGATCGACCGGTACCACGAAAGTCTCGGTGAAGCACTGACGAGCTAAACGCTCGCCCAGGTACCAAACCGGCTCGATCGCCGTCTCCAGGTACAAACGCATGGAGCTGCGAGGCCGCAAAAGCTCCTTGATAACAGCCGGCACGTCCGTGTAGTGCTTCCAAGGCCGCCCAACAAACTGCATTCAAGACAAAGCTACTCAGCCGACTGGGGGCTTCCTAAGCTACCTAGTCACCCTACCCCTATCTACTCTATAAAGAAGAGGGAGAAAAGAACGAGAACTTACGTCAGCAATCCGAAGCTTGTTCACACGACGCCTGCAGTCCTCGTAAGTCGACTTAATCGACTTCTTCCGAGCCACCATCCAACCCCTCACAGCAGGGTAAGTCGAGGGAACACCGCCTGTAGTCCCCGGACGAAGAGGGGTGAAGTAAGCGTACAACCAAGCCTTTAATCAAACACAGCAAACACAAATCAGCCAATTTCTTAAAAATTGCCAAAATCAAAATCAAAATCAAACTCAAAAAAAATAAACTACAAAAAATGCTCGTACCTCCAAGATGAGGCCAGGACCAACCAAAGCAGGGGCACTACCATCCCCCACTGCCTCCGGACGCACCGCTGCGTGCATGTATCGGGTAAAACTCGCTAAGACCGGCGTAACCCAGTCAAACTGACCCAAAGTGTCAAGGTCAGCAAGGAAGGGAAGCACTTTGGTCGACAAGCGCTCGCCCTTGTCACCAAAGTACGTGGCACCCAAGAAGTACCACAACCACAACCGCGCCTCCTGCGCGTCAGCCTCAGCCTCTGCCTCCGGACTCTCCAACGACGCCGGAACCACACCTGCCACCCTCCCACTGAAGTGGTCTTTAACGTACGAACTCGCGATCAGGTACGGAGTGATGTCAGAAGGCTCCGGCAAAGCAGTACCGATCAGACGAGTAACCGCAGGAGAAGACACTCTCTCCGGCGTCTCGGTAAACTCAACAGGCGTCTCGCCACAAGGAAGGCCGGATATCATGGCGAAATCCTCTAAGGTCACACCGACCTCCCCAAACTCCATGTGAAACGACGACGTCGTATCCCAATACCGAACCAACATATCGCGGATCAGACACAGGTTCAACCTAATCGAAGACCTGTGAATATCCCGCCAAGCGGCCACCAACGGCCCAAAAGCCGACCTCTCTATCAACGCCCTCGTCCCGGCTCGGAGAACGTTGTAAAAGCCCAGGCAGGTAGTGAAGCCTGAGAAAGTACTCATGGTGCCGATCTCCTGAAAAAAAAAAAAACAACGTCAGAATCCTTATTCAGGCCTGACACTTCAAAAGTGACAAAAGTTCAAACGGGGGACACGACTCACCAAGCCCTCGTGAGCACGGTAGGAGATGTGCCTGTCCAGTCGAAGCAACAACTGGCTACCGTCAAAACCCTCGGCCCAAGCAGGCGCCGCCCGCAGGTTCAGCCCCCGTGGGGCTATAGCCCGTCTAGCTCTCCAACTCGCGACATCGGCATCGTCCTCTACTGTCTCTGCCCTCCCTCTCTTCTGACCACGAGACTCAACGTGGCAGACGGGAGGCCTCTCAACGACCCTACCGACGTTCTGTAACGTCCGTCCGGTAGGCCGAGGAGTCCGCCTCATCGTAGAAACCCTCCTCCCGGAGGTACCAGCCTCAGAACCAGTCTGAGCTCTCCTAGCGTCGGTAGCCCCAACAACGGGCTCCTCACGCACCTCAACGGCCCTCCCGGCCCCAACATTCTCCGCGGGGGGTCCCTCCTCCTAGGAAGTGTCCTCCACTACCGCAGCGTGTACACTAACCGGAGTGCTAACCGGCCCCGTCCCGAACAACTCCTCAAAAGTCGCAGCAAGGGCCTAGCATGTCCCGAACACTCTCCTGCAAACAAAGAACGTCAGCCAAAATTTCGGCATTATGACGGCGTAAATTGGACAAACCCAAAACAAACAAACAATCTGCAAAGCAAAACAAGGGAATCCCGCCCAAACCCAGCCAAACAAAACAATTCACAAAAACACACAAACGACTCGCTCCTCTTTTGAAGCAAAAGACGAGTCAAAACAACCACAGCAAAAAAACGGCACCCCAAGACCCACACAAGGTCTGCCAACGAACCAAAATGCATTCCAATGCAATGGAAAATTTGTCTACGGCTCAAAAAGGCAATTTATACGCCGATTTGAACGCAAACCGGTCAAAAATTCAAAAACGACCGCAAAAGGCAAACGTGATTTTATCACGCCTCAAGGTGACCCAAACAATAAGGTCCATTTCAAGGCAAACTGACTCAATTTAACTCTAAACAGGCGCTTATTTTGTCAGACATAAGACCGTCACAAAAGGCAAAAATTCCAATTTTGCCCATAATACCCAACAAAGGTCCATGATGGCAAATACGATCTTTCCCGACTACAATGCAACCTAGTGGGGCCAATTATCCAAGCAAATAAACTTGGCATTGTGAGATGAGACGGTTTCTCCACCTCACTCACGTTTTTCGAACATAGGGAGCGGGAACGGGGACCAAAATGCAAACTAAAAGCACCCCTATACTCCTAAACGGGTTTCTAACCTAATGCAATCATCAATTTCACTCGAAATGGGCTCAATCAAAAACACCCAAATCAATTTTCTAGGGTAAAATTTTCGCCCTAATTCAATCTATTAAATGACCAACAAATTTAAATGGATTCAAGAGGAAATACATACCTTGAGATGACATTATGGTTGATAGCACGAATGGAAGTGAACAAAGGTCCTTCAATGGCGGATTTTGTGTCGAAGGTTGAAGATGACGAATGAATGACGAGCAACCAAGCCTCGCGTCTTTTACAGAAAAATAGGGAATCCCCCTTAGTTCGCCAGGATGCTCGCGCCTAAACCAGGCCTTCCCTTGCTCTATTCAGCAAATTTTGGGCTTTGGCCCAATTTCCCGTAATAAACTTCAAGTTTTCAATGACGATATTAAGGACCGTCATTTTCTCAAATACAAAAAAAAACAAATAGTGAAAATATAAATTCACTATTTTCCTTCAAAAATTTCAAACAAACGGCGATCAAAACCACCATTTTCCCTTCAAAAAAAAAAAAACAAAATAATTGTGAAGATTCAAAATTCACTATTTCCTCAAAATTCAAACGACGGCAATCAAAACCGTCAATTTCAAAAAATAATAGTGAAATCAAAATTCACTATTTTCCTTCAATTTTTTTTTTCAAAAATAATAGCGAAAATTCAAATCCGCTATTTCTGCAAATTTTAAACGACGACAATTAAAACCGTCAATTTCAAAATAATAGTGAAAACTCAAATTCACTATTTCTTCAAATTTCAAACGACGGCAATTAAAACCGTCATTTTCAAAATAATAGTTGGAAATTAAATTCCGCTATTTCCCACCCATGTCAACGGCGACACATAAACCATCACTTCAAACATAATAGTGAAGATTCCAAATTCACTATATCCCACACATGTCAACGACGGCACATAAACCGTCACTTCAAAAATAATAGTGAAGATTCCAAATTCACTATTTCCTTCAAATGTCAACGGCGGCACATAAACCGTCACTCCAAACGTGATAGCAAAATTCAAAATTTGCTATTTCCTTCAAAATTCGAACAGACGGCGATTAAAACCGCCACTTCAAATTCGAAAACGTGTAGTGAAGATTGAAATTCAGTATTTCTTCAAATGTCAACAGAGGGCTTCCTCGCGGAACCCGCTTATTTCCAAAAAGTAATAGTGAAAATTCAAATTCACTATTTTCACGGCGGCATCACGAGTTCCCTACTTTCAAAACAAGCCCATTTGACGCGGCTATTCTCACGGTCCATTAACCGACCGCACCATGGCTGGCGAGCCTTACTACGCATCGCGGCTGGCGAGCCCTCCTCAGGTACGCACCATGGCTGGCGAGCCTTACTACGCATCGCGGCTGGCGAGCCCTCCTCAGATACGCCCCATGGCTGGCGAGCCTTACTACGCATCGCGGCTGGCGAGCCCTCCTCAGATACGCACCATAACTGGCGAGCCTTACTACGCGTCGCAGCTGGTGAGCCCTCCTAAGATACGCCCCATGGCTGGTGAGCCTTACTACGCATCGCGGCTGGTGAGCCCTCCTCATGTACGCGCCATGGCTAGCGAGCCTTACAACGCATCGCGGCTGGCGAGCCCTCCTCATGTACGCACCATGGCTGGTGAGCCTTATTACGCATCACGGCTGGCGAGCCCTCCTCAGGTACGCCCCATGGCTGGCGAGCCTTACTACGCATCGCGACTGGCGAGCCCTCCTCAGATACGCACCATGGCTGGCGAGCCTTACTACGCATCGCGGCTGACGAGCCCTCCTCACATACGCACCACAGCTGGGGAGCCTTTGTCCGTATATGCGCAAGGACATATCCGAAGATGCCTCAGGTATGACTCCTTCTTATGGCTGGCGAGCTTTTGTAGGTAGTCTAACGGACTTTAAACGACCCCCACGGATAGTCGACAGACTCTAAACTGTTCCCGATGACAGGTTCTTGGCTCTTACCCTCGAGTCGCCTTGGCGTCGCCCTTCCCGACGGCAGGTCCTTGGCCCGAATCCTTTTGAGCCGCCTTGACGTCGCTCGGGTCTCCAGGTTGTAATCTTCGATTGACCTGGGGGCTCTACTTTGACTTTCGCCCTGTCTAAGCCTCAGTCAAAGTGGGGGCTCTGTAGATACCCAGTATCTGCTGAGACTTAAACAAACACCCGATGATTATCGGACTATAATATGCTTTGGAATCGCGGCGTTTGATCGACAGTTTGTGTACAACTTTACGTCGGAAAACTTAAAATGATTTCAAAAATAAAACATTTCAAAACATTTCAAAAATACCTGGAGTTTTTAATGCACGACGACGGGGTCGCAATGACACTAACTAGAGTCAAAACCGACACCGGACCAAAAACCGACTCAAAAATTCAAATCCCGACTCCAACAACGAGTCAAACTGAGTCAACCACAAAAAACAAACATTCAAAGCCTTCTATGCTAAGATTTCCCGAATTTATGAATGGTCAAGTACCAAACATATGACTACAAATCCTAGGATTATACAAATCATGATTGCACTTGTGTGAAAGCGACAAGACAACTCGAAAAACCGCGACGTGGCTCGCGCCTCTTTGAGCAGCCCAGGTGGCCACGTCGCTCAAAACTCACACAACCACTCATTTTCCTATAAATACCCCTCAAATGCCCCCATTTGAGAACTCACGCGAGTTTCCGCCCCCTCTTTTCTCCCTTAAACTTCTCGACTCGACTTCTTAAGTCACAATCCGACGCGTATTTACGACCTACCGATCGTAAATACAAGCCTTACACATTGTTTGGTACCGTCATCGTGCATTAAATCACTTGACCGACCACTTCGACCACTACACCGTCACTAAACTTAATAAAACACTCTTTTTACTTACTAAAACGGTTTTAAACCGAGTCTTTTCCGACCAAATGAGTTGTTACACTTACGTCGGTTTCTCGCCATAACCAAACATGTAAGTATGAGGGTGTAAAAGTCCTTCTTTTATCATCTCTTCATTTGTTTCATGAGTACAACATGCTAAAACATGCATAACATGATCCAAAACATGGGATAAACGAGCCAAAACTGAGTTTTGGCCTGAGGCAGAATCCCCTTATTGTGCAAATAGGCCCGCGCCTCAATGGGGTGCCCAGGTTAGAACTCAACCGTGTTTGTTCTCGTCTTTCCCCTTTAATTCATTTTCATATTGGTAATCGGTTTTTACCATTTCAAATATTTTCAAACCTTTTTTATTTTATTTCATTTGTTTTAACCATAAAACATTTTTCACCCTCGGTTCCTCATACCATGATGGTTAAATCCGTGTTTCGGTGATAATATTTGGTTAATAACATTTAAAAGGTATTTTAAAGCCTTTTATTACATTTTGGGAGGTATTTTAAAGCCTTTCATCATTTCTTTACATTTTCAAAACAAGTATGTTAGTCACCAACACAAAGTCATCCTTGGTTCTATATACCATGCCGGATTTTAACCCGGGTACGATGATGAGTATCGACTAATTACATTCAAATGAACTTAAAACAATTAGTTCATAATTAGTTTCAAAACTATTCATGTCAAGTTTGCCAAAGTCGAACTCGACATCGAATATTATCAAACGATGATGATTATTCGAGTCCCGTTCCTCAAATCAACAAATACGGTCTAAACGACTCTTTCAAACCAAATCGAGTCAAATACCCATTTTTCAATACGTTTTATAAACGTTATTCAAAAGGTCAGAACATGGCATATAACCGTTGGTTGACCCGCGCCTAAACAGGCCCCTTTCTTTCTTATTTCCAAAACCAGGGGAGATCCCCTTGCACTGCCAATAGGCTCGCACCTCATGTGGCCGCCTGGTGCAGGGTCTGTTCCCTTTCCAGCATTAGTCTAGGACGATCCCGACTCCGGTTAGCCCGGATATAGGACGGATCAAATGACTATTTGCTTATTCAAATTCATAGTTGCAAAATGCTTTACTAAGACAAATGGATCACGTTATGCACCATAAACCTAATACGGTAAATGGATGTTTAATTCCCGTCTTACATGCAAATCAACCATAAATCCAACTCGACATCTTATACTTGATACTTGGATTAAATCAACCGACTTAGAAAGCTGTCACATGTTAGGTTTAAATTATTGGATGTGCATTCATGCATTTAAACCGTTTTATCAACTTTTGCATTCAACCAACCAAGATCGATCAGTAGAGGCTGCTATCGCGGGCGGAATTGGGTGTCTGATTAAAGGGCTTCCCAATACGTACCTTCACCTCTTACTCAGAAACTTTGGATAGTGGACGACCTTATCCAGGGCGTACGAGAGTCATTCTAGAGATAAGATGCTAAAGAGGGACGATTTCCTTATCTTTAGTACCTATGTGAAATGCTGCTTTGTGCTTCGATTTGACCGAGGTATAAAGTGGATTTCGAACGGGTTCCAAGCATCCCATAAATGCTTGGTGGCGACTCCGAACATCTCTAATCGTTTCGAGACCCTTACCGAGACGAAACCGACCGATCTAAAACGATCCGGTCGAAAGCATTTTTACGCCGCCGAGCGTGGTTTTCAAAAGACCGCTGTATGTCCATAGATCGAACCGGACCTGCAGGTGGCTACGTCCACACTACCTTAAATGATCAATCTAATTTTTTTACTTTATCAAAAAAAAAAAACATGTGAGTTGAATTTTAGGAAAAATTCAATATTGCACTCTTTTATGTACAACAACGTTTTCAAACTTATTATTTTTCAAGAGAAAATTTCAAAATCACTCCCTTATAAAGAGAGTTTTGAACAAAATTTGCTACTAAGATCCAACTCAAGTCATAATTAGTAGGAATTAATGAAAGTACCCTTCTTTATTACAGATACCTTATCATAATTTACCCTTAATTACTAGTGATTCACTCTCAAATACTGTCAACAAAATTTACTACTTTAAAATCAACTAACGTTAATCTACTGATTTCATCAACTCAATCATTTCTAGTTAATTTATTCTTGTTCTTATATTCTACTTTTTAAACAGTTTATTTAGTTTTGTTTCATTAGTTTACTTCAAATCTTTAGTTTTATTAAACCCTAATTTAGGTGATTTATGAGTTTTTATTTATGAAGTTGTTGAGTTGTGATTCCCTGAATTTGCTTCTTTTAAATGTTTAATGGTTTATCCTTTCTTTTCTCACCTTAATTTATATTTATTCATTGTACATATCACTTTAATTGAATGGGTAATGATAAATATATCCTTTAGGTCATTAAATACCTAGTATATATATCATCATCGTAAGAGATTATATCACTTCATATAGAATGTACATAAAAAAAACTATGGCCAATAAAAAATGAATATACAAAGCAATTATAATTTCTGGAACCAATCTTGATCTCTGGCGAGGAGTGCAACGGTGTTAAGGTTCAAAAATCTTGCTTTGATATCATGCAGAACTTGCATCACAATCATCTCAGGTCTCCTCACAACTTCATCCAGCCGAGCTTCATTTCTAATTCTCCATAACCAATATACTAGAGTCAGATGACAGGACCAATGAATCTCTTCTGCATTTTAGTTACCCTTCTACCAGCAGAGAACCATTTGATCATATCCTGCATTCTGAAGCCAATTCTCAGTTTACATTGCAACAACCTGAAACATTCTTTTGCATAAACACAGTCATATACCAAATGAGTGTGACTCTCAGGAGCTTGAAGACAGACAGGGCAGGCAGGGTCAATAGGAAGTCCCATTCTAATCAGCCTATCCCTTGTAGGCAATCTCTGATGAAGATACTCCCAAAATATGAAAGAAGACTTAGGTAAATTTAGAGAATTCCAGCATACAAATCTCCATTCAGCCTTAGGTTTGTGACCTCTCAACCAATCATAACCATCTGTTGTTAACATAGGCTTGCTTGAAAATAGACATAACTAGGGAAATCTTCTTCCATGACCAACTACAATCAGTAGGAGTCATGTAATCAGTCCAGTTTTTACCCTTCATATAAACATGATTAACCCAACGAACCCAAAGGTGATCCTTTTAATGAATGCAGTGAGGTTAAGACAGAGTTTACCAAAACCAGCCTGCCAGCATAGGATAAATGCTTAGCTCCCCATCCCCTAATTCGAGCTATAATCCTATCTGTGATTTTCAAACCCTCATTTTTTGTCATTTTTTTTAAGAAATAGGAATACCCAAATATTTAAAAGGGAGAGTACCCCTATGGAATCCAGAAACTTGTAAAATGGCATCAACAGTAGCAGGCTTTACACCATTGAAGTAAATGTCAGACTTACTCTTGTTCAAACATAGCCCAGAAGCAGCTGAAAATGTGGCAAAAGCTCTAAGTATCCACATAATAGATGTATCAGTTCCTTTACAGAATAAAAGTAGATCATCTGCAAAGAGAAGATGATTCCATCTAGTATGGTCACACAAAGGGTGGAACCTAAAGTCCTCCCGTTGAGCAACTATGTCAAGAATCCTAGACAAATACTCCATGTAAAGAGTAAAAAGGAGAGGAGAAAGTGGATCCCCGCCTTAGTCCTCTTTTGCCTTTAAAAAATCCAAAATTATTGCCATTGATAGAAAGAGAATAAGTTGGACTAGTCACACACTCCATCACCATGTTTATGAACTTTCTTGGGAACTTAAGGGCATACATCATTTGTTTTAAGAAATCCCATTCCACAGAGTCATAGGCTTTTTCAAGATCTATCTTGATTAGGCATCTAGGAGAGGCAGCTTTTCTATTGTAAAGTCTTACCAGATCTTGGTAGATAAGAACATTTTCTACAATGTTTCTACCTTTAATAAAACCTCCTTGACTCTCACTTACAATGTCAGGAAAAACTCTACAAAGTTTATTGCATAAAACTTTGGCCAACACCTTGTATATTGTGTTGCAACAGGCAATTGGACGAAATTCCAATACACTGGTAGGATTGGACACTTTTGGAATAAGAGTAAGATGAGTGGCATTCACCTGTTTTAATAGCTGGCCAGTCTGGAAAAAATCCTTGATAGCAGCAATGACATCTCCCCCAACGGTCTCCCAAGAGTCTTTAAAGAACTGACTGGAGTACCGATCAGGACCTGGAGATTTGAAAGAACCAATATCAAACATGCATTCTTTGATTTCAGCATCAGTCACATCAGCTAGCAGGATAGAATTGTGTTCCTAAGTTATCACTTTCCCTTTTCTGACAGTGGGCACATGAACAGCAGTAGTAGGTATGGAAGATCCAAGAAGGCCTTTATAATAATCTAAAAAAGCCTACTCAATCTCAGAGCAAGTGGAATGCAAAATCTCATCCATACCATGCATGCTCATAACTCTGTTGTGGATTTGTCTAGTTCTGATCTGGATGTGAAAAATCTCGAATTATCGTCTCCATAGTTCAACCAGTCAGTCTTAGCTTTCTGAGACAAGAAGCTATGGTGCAATTTCAAAGATATTTTTAGGATTTAGCAACATCATTGTCAACAGCAAGTAAGGCCAAATCAGTGGGATTAGAATGCATATTCACTTGGATCTCCTCCAAAAGGGCCTTAGCAACTACAATAGATTTTCCAATATTAGAGAAACCATTTCTATTTAGTATTTTCAGAGGAGATTTAAGATTTTTCAATTTAGTCACCAATTTATACACGAGAGTCCCTTCAATTTGACAATTCCATGCAGCTCGAACCACATTCTTAAAATCAGGATTCATGCTCCACATGTTGTAATATTTAAATTGCCCCTTTCTTTTATCCCCCCTTATTCTTCTATAGCAAAGAAAAGGATTATGGTCAAAGAGTCTCTCTGAAAAAAAATGTGCATAAGCATCTGGATATAGGTCCATGCACTCAATATTCACCAAGAACCTATCAATTCGTGAGAAACCCCTTGTGGCAGGAGCTTGTTTGTTATTCCAAGTAAAGAAAGCTCCCTACCCCTTGATATCAGTTAAACCACAGTAGGTAGCACAATCACTAAACTCACCTATATCAGACCACAAAACCTCACTCCCAATTCTCTCATTAAAGTTTAACACATTGTTGAAGTCACCACAAGCCCCCAAGGTCCTTGATACTTGTTTTTCATTGCCATCAAATGAGACCATAACTCCTTTCTCTCCACATCATCATTGGAACCATAGACAATAGACAACAAAAATATATCCCCAGTAGATATTTCAGTCACCTGAACAGTAATAACCTGAGCATTCTTATGAAGTGATGTTACCATAAAAATCTGAGGATCCCAAATAACGCACACTTTACCTCTATGATGATGATCATTATTATTAATCCCTTTTCAATGAGCTCCTAAAACTTTTAATACATCCTCAAAATCTTGCTCTTTTATTTTAGTTTCTACCAACCCACATAAACCTATATTATTCTGAAAAAGGAACTTCTTAACATCCAATTGCTTATTAGTCCCATTTATTCCCCTCACATTCCAGCAACCAATTCAATCCATTTCCATATAAGAAGAAGTTGTTTCCTCTTTTAACTTCTTAAATACTGCCCTAAGGGTTGTATTTATCATTTACCTTAATTGATTTCATATGTGACTTTAAGGAAAGAGAAAGGGGGCAAGAAGTGAGATGGAGGAAGAGAAGAGAGAGAAATGACTGAAGGCAAAAATAAAGGGGGGAAATGTTTAGAGTAATAATATAGTAACAAGTATAGGGGCAAACTGGGAGGAAAATTAGAACAAAATTGAATTTGGCTGGAAAATTGGTCTAACAATAAACTGACTTGGGTCTCGGTAGCAAATAAGAGAGTAATTTTGAAATTTTGTTTTAAAGGCAGATGGTTTGAAAAAGTTATACTCCCTCCTAGTCAATCATTTCTTCCCTCTTTCCTTTTTCATGCTAGTCGGATTTTCTTTCCTTTTTGATAAATTTTGTGTAGTCCAAATTCATTTGCATGTGGGGTAGAATGTTTTGTGTGGTCCAAAATCATTTTCTTATTTCTTGTGCAAAGTGAAAGGGGGAAGAAATGATTGACTAGGAGGGATTATATATTTTTTTGGGAAAAGGTTATATATATATATATATATATATATATATATATATTATAAATCAATCACCAATACAACTTAGAGCATTCCTGCCCTTCCTCATTACATCCTACCACAGACACTCTTAATCCACACTTTAGCTGATTTATGCCTTACGAGATCTTCCTTACTACAAATTCTTACAGACAAATTGACTCTTAACTGTTTAAAAACTACAGCAGGAAGAGGTACCACTGTTGTCAAGACGACTACAATTTCTGTAACACCAAATTAGATACATCAGATATGCCAACCCAGCTGCAATTATATGCTTCACCAGAAGCGAACGTTCCTTCAATTTAAGCCACCAATTCATGAGGACATCGGTTGAAGGTAAATCCACATTGAACCACTCAGCCAAGATTCTCATACACCTTCTACTAAAAGCACACACAAAGAAAATATACTTAATGCTCTCTTCTTCAACACCACATAAGTAAAAACTGTTATGTTGCACAATGTTCATCCTCATTAATCTGTCTTGTGTAAGAACTCGTTGATGAGCAATAAGCCAAATTAAAAGGAGTGTTTAAGGAGCATCACTCTCTTGCTTACCCAGGGGTTCCATTCAATAGCCTCCCTTGCATCTTCAACCCACCAATAGCCCATCTGAACAGTATATTCCTGCCCTGTATTTCTCCGGTTCTCATCAAACAAAAAATGCTTTAAATGATTCTTGACCCAACACAACTTTCTCCAAGCCCAGCTGGATTTATAAAAAGGTTCATACTCTTGCCATCACTTATTTTTTTATATAGATTTCATGAACCCAACAATCCCACAAATGATCTGTTTTTTTCTTAACTCACCAAATGTATTTTCCAAGCAATGCAATGTTCCAACTATGGAGGTTCTTGGAAAAGTAATATATAAAAGGGTGTAATGTTGAATTTTACCTAAAATTTATAATTTTTTTAATTTCTTGGTAAAAAACTACTCCCTCCACTATTCTTTATACTCCGTATGTCTTTATATGTCATTTTAGATGAATTAAAAAGTTACTCTTTATATGTTGTTTTGTATTTCCCTATGCCCTATTAATTATGTTTCTTTATGTTTCTTTAATGACATTCCATAAAAACCTCGTTTCATTGGTTATTTTAAATCATTTTGAACTTTCCAAAACTCTAATTAAGGCTTAACTAATGTTATAATCATTCTTAAATCATCTCTTAATTAGTGTGAAACTAGTTTAACACCCGTGCAATACATGAAATAGTCTTAGTGCTTATTACTAATTTCACCTTTTTATTCATGTTAAATTAAATTGGGGGATGTTGCAATAAATCAAGTTCATTGGAAAAACATGACGGTAAAAATGCAAAATGTACGAAGTATTCATTACTAATATTGTGATAGATGTATGTCATATGTGAGAAAAATATTGACATTCCGAATGGAAAATATACATAATCATCATAATATTGTGTAGAACAATTCCAATTAAAATGTGGCTCATACATATAAAAACTATTCCTTAATAAATTATCTATAACTTAAATCAAAATAAAAGGAAATAATTTGAAAAAACACAATATATTTACCTTTGATCTGTTGCCTTATACTCCCTCCGATCCACACCAATGGTAACATGGAGGAATATGGGGTATTCAAGAAAAGAGGAAAAAGTGAGGGGTAAAGTTGGAAAGTTGATTGGGGCCTAATGTAAAATAACTCGGACTAAGATTGAATAGATCATTGTACTGTTCGAAAGACCTCTGAAAGTCTGAGTTTAACAAAATCGCAGCGGAATATGTTGTATTTTAGGTGTTTTTTTTATGTATAATAGATGCACGAAAAATTAAAGGGATATAAATTTGGTTGTGAAAATCTCGCAAGACCCCTTGTGGACATGGGCCACCCGCGCCGCGCGCACCCGCGCACTGGTCTCGAGGTGGCGGCACTTCTCCCACGGAGCCTTGGGCTTGCCAAAGCACGTCATGGGCCGTTACCGATTGGTGAGGCATTGAAACAGGTGAAAGGTTGAATAAGCCTGCATTTGTGGAGTCGCCACCAATTTATTGTGGAAAAATTGGAAACCGTTCGAATACCTCGTGTCATGCCAAGACACAAAGTAATGACATGAACACTAAGAACTCGTTACCCTTAGCATTCTATGTCTAGAATGACTCTCGGAGATGCCAATGGACACGGATGTCTAGAGATAACTGGAGTAAGGGGTAAGGGTACGTATTAGGAAGCACTTTAATTCGAACACCTAATCCCGCCCGCCTCAATAGCGGCCTTTAATAATGATTAGGGAAATAGTTCATATTTGATATGTCGTCGATGTAATGCATGCAATGCAACAAACATAAATAAACCTAGCATGTGAAATTAGACTATGTCGGTGAACACGTGTTTAGCAAACAAATGTGGTCGAAGTAAATGTTAGATTCAATTACATATGAAAACCATACAATTAAATTATACATGACAATAAATACGATAAATAAATTACAATAATTAGAATTACAATAATTACAATGATTATTGAATTTACATCAAAAGCACGCTCAAAATGGGATTTTGAAGAAGGAAATAAAAGAAAAATAAAATTAGAATTTAAAATATGAAAATACGGCAGATTAGAGGTGATAATACGATTAATAGTTGATTTAATACATAATTAGAAGCTACGTCAGAACGAGAAAGAGTTCAGGGACAGAGGCCAACCTAGAACAGACGCAGCATCTGTTGCGTCCTCTGGAAGAGGCGCAGCTCTTCCTGCGTCTGTTCTCCAGTTGGGCTCTGTCTGTGAAGTCAGAATCGCGGATTGTTAACGTTCATTGGTAAATTTAAGGTCAATTATTGATATTAGACTCAAGTAGAAGTAATTTAACAGATTACATGCATCCAGAACTGTCATAAAACGAATTAAAGGTGAGAATTTACAGCGATTTACATAATTATACAAACTCGTGTCGGATTTAATAAAGGAACAAACTTTGAACTTGAAAACGAAATAGAATCAAATAAATTGAAATTAAATAGAGGAAATTATATACAAAAGACGAATTCCAGAGAATCGATATGAACGGATCGAGCCTCTAAAATCCGGGCTTGAAATAAGATGACGAAAACCCGCAAATATTGAATTATAAGGGATTTAGGTCGAAATTAAACGTTATAATTTAAAAGGAATTAATAAAACATGTTTATATATTAAAACGAACAAAAGAAACGAAAGAAGCAAGAAAAACGGAAAATTACAAAAGATCGAGGAAGAAGAAGAAGAGCAGGAGCAGCGACAACCTCAGGAAGAGGCGCATCATGTACTTCTCGACGTCAGATCTTTAGATCTTTGCTGTTTTGTAAATACGGTTTTAAAAGACAGTTTTTAAGACGGTTTTGAGCGTGCTTCTGATATAAACTTTACATTAATGATACAATATAAAAGTACAATAAAATAAAATAGGATTTACACCCTCAGACTTACATATTTGACGAAACGAGATTGACTAAAGTTATCGTTTAGTGATTGCTCGACTCCAATATGCGTGGAAAGTGCCCTTGTTATAGGATTTAAAAGGATTGATTAAATTGATTAAGTGGAGTTGGTCAAATTGGTCGGTCTATGCAACGTGACTGGGACTCAGAATGATCTAAGCTTACGTGATCGATTGATCAAGCACGTAGGCGTCGAAAGCAAAAGCGTGATCTTAGAATGCAAAGAGAGAAGAGAAGGGCGGACACTCGTGTGCCAAATATGGAGACCGAAGGTCTCTATTTATACAAAACACATGAAGGAGTTTAGGAATGACACGGATACAGAAACAAATCAAGGAAATATTCTGGAAAGCGTGAAAAAACGGTTGGGGAAGAGGTGCAGCAGCCACCGTGACTCTTGGAACAGGCGCAACACCTGCTGCGTCATTTCCCCAGAGGTTTCCTCCTCAGCAAGAAAGATTTCCGCATTTTTTATGGAATTTCGGTAGTTATACACTTCCTTATTCCGTGAAATACAATATACGGAAGATAATTCCTTAAAATATTAAATTAAATTAGGAATAAATATCCAGAGAATTCTAGAACACTCCGGAGCATTCCAACTCGGCATTTAAACGGTTTTTGGAAAATGAAGCGGTTTTTGACCCGGACTCCAAATGAACTCAAATTACTGTCAAAACGACCGTATTGGTGCGTAGATGACGACCATGAGGTTTACTCGGGTGTTTGAGCTATCACTTGTCGATGAACTTACAAAATGTCAGAAAATCGTTCCGCGTACCAAACATGCGGCCCAATCATCACTGGATGGTTGGCAGGCAGGTGCAGAAATGAGGTATCTACAAAGCCCCCACTTTGACTGAGGCTTGGACAAGGCGAAAGTCAAAGTATAGCCATCAGGTCAATCGAAGATTATAACATGACGACTATGGCGACGCGAGGCGACTCAACGGGGCTGAGCCAAGGACCTGTTGTCGGGAACATTTTAGAGTCTGTCGACTATCGGGGAGGGTCGTTTAAAGTCCATTAGACTACGTAAGGAAGCTCGCCAGCCATAATAAGAAATCATACCTGGGGGAATCTGCCTGTGTCGGTCCTCAAGCAAACTCTCGCTGGGGAACATGTTGATGACTCCGTCGGGACTGAATCATACGTTGGATTGACGACGGTGCGCCATTAGCACCGCTGAGGAGAAAGGTAAAGGTATCAACAACGACGCGCCATTAGCGTCGCTGAGGAAAAAGGTATCGACAACGACGCGCCATTAACGTCGCTGAAGGAAAAAAAGGTATTGACAATGACGCGCCATTAGCGTCGTTGAGGAGAAAGGTAAAGGTCTAAAAAAAAGCACGCCATTAGCGTCGCTAAAGGAAAAAGGTAAAGGTATTAACAACATCACGCCATTAGCGTCGATGAAGAAAATAAAATGTCGACAACGATGCACCATCAGCAGCTGTTGAACCATATAAAATATATGTTTATGTTTTGATGATGTCAAGAGTACTTCACTTTCTATATACTCGTTGCGCGTAATTGTTTGTTAAGTCTTTTAGTTTGGACATACTAATTGCGAGCGTTAAAGAATTGTGACGGAAGTATACAAGAACATATCATGATCATGCCCTCAATCAAAGGATCAAGATATTGCAAGATAATGAAAGAATTATTCAAGTATCATGAGAAGATGAAGCTCATCTAAAGATTAATCAAGCTTGAATGATGAAGTAGCTTATACTCGAAGATCTCCTAAGAAGATTAAAATAGTGTAGGTGAATGTCTCGTAATGGTAACATAAGAATGGATTCCTTATGTTAGTAAAGTTATAGCTTGGCAGCTATAACATTACCTATGCAAGAGCTCAATGTTATAGCTCTTCTACTATAACATTGAGATGCTGAGTTTATATTATACACGACTTAAAGAGGTTTTCAAATTGGTTTTGAAAAATATTTTTGTTCCTTTTAAATGTTTTAGCAAAAGTACTTATTTAATAAGGAAGCCCATATTCGTAGAGAGTGTGATTTTATTTTAAATCTTATAATTAGTAATTATATTGGATCAACTTATGAGTTGATCCATATTACTAATTAGAGTTTCTAACAAAGCATACTCTTAAACCCTAAAATCTAACATAACTTCAAGCTAGGGTTTTCACGAAAAAGGAGGCATATGAGCCATTTTTATTTCGTGTAATCTTAAGGAATAAAAGTTGTTATTGTTAAGATTTTATTCTTTAGAATTATCTTAACATATCTTTTATATCTTGCTTGAAATAGTTATTTATGATAAGGATATTTTGTTATGGAAAATCCTATCATATCTTAAGATTTAAGGAAATGATAATAAGAGAATAATTTATAAATTATCTTTTGAATATTCTCTATTATCTCTTAGGGTTTTAAGAAAGGAAATAACAAAGATATGATTTGTTTATGTATTTTTTATTTCGGCCTCTAGGGTTTCGTGTAAACCGAGTGCCATGTTTCCTCCTTTGCTATAAATACTTTACTCTTTGCTACATTTGAAAGTAAGACCTTTAAGCATAATTTGATTTTATTTTAAGAGCAAAAACCGTGTATTTCAAACAATAAAACCGTTTCGCAATTTTCGAAAAGGTCGTGTGTTTATAAACTTATGCATTCGTTCTTTTGTTATCGTTATAAGACAATAGTGCTCAATCGATTTCTTACTCGTTCATTAACGTGAACTTTTGGAAGAATCATTAGTGCTTTCTTATTAGCTTAAGTTAGTCACTCTAGTATTTAACGGTACTCACTTGAGTTACAACTAGGGTTAGTTGTACGAGTTGGGTTAGTAAATTTGTAATCCGTAGAAAGGTACTAAATTTATTAATCGAGAATAGTGGACGTAGGTTTCGATTTGTGAAACTGAACTACTTCAAAAATCCGTGTGTCTCGTTCCTTCTTTCGTTTATTTTTCGTTAAGTAGTTAATTAGTTAAAGTTTAATCAATAAACTTTAAATAATTAATTATACAATTACAATCGAAAAAGTAGGTCAAAGTTTTTAATCCTCAATTCACCCCCCCTCTTGAGTATTTTGGATCGATAGACTCTTCAATTGGTATCAGAGCCTCGTGCTCTCGATTGCCTAACCGCAAAGAGGCTGATCTGTCTATATTTATTTATCTTATCGTTTTATATTCCGCTGCCTATCACGTGATAAATGGATTCCAAATACGTCAAGTGTCCCGTCTTTGATGGAATGAATTATGGGTTATGGAAAAACATGATGACTCACTATGTAAAAGGTCATGATTGGGAGTGCTGGAAGATTATCCAAAACGGACCGCATAAAATTTTGGTTGCATCCACTGAAGGCACTACCTACGAGAAAAAGAAAGAGGACTATGTCGAAGCTGATTACAAGAAGGCCGAAAAGAATTCTAAAGCTATAAGTCTGTTGCAAAACGGAATGACTACTACAAAATTCGATTGGTTCTCTTCGTGCTCAACGACCAAGGAAATATGGGACGTCCTTGAACTAGCTTATGAAGGTACTTCCATTGTTAGGAAACATCGCATAGATCTGCTAATGCAGAAATATGAGCTATTCAGCATGGAGCCAAATGAGTCCTTGGATAGCATGTCCGCACGTTTTTCAAGCATCATAAATGAATTGAAAAACCTAGGAAGAAAGTTCAACACCGAGGATATTTCTAGGAAGACTCTTAGGAGCCTAACTAAAAAGTGGCGTGCCAAGGTCACAACAATGGAGGAATCGCGAGATCTTGAGAACCTATCCTACCAAGAACTCATTGGCGCTCTCATGGCCCATGAACTCACTTTAAATGCTGATGAGGCAGAACCAAGTAGAGGTAAAAGTATGGCCCTGAAAAGCGAAGATGTTAGCTCCGACATAGAAGATGAAACCGTTTTGTTTGCACGTCATTTTAAAAATAGAATCTTTCGAAACAAGCAAGCAAAATCTTCTTATAACAACAATAAATCCTTTAACAAGAAAGCAACAGAATCAAAATCATCATTTGCTAACAGAGGTTCCTTAAAGTGTGAAGAATCCGATCACATGATCAAGGATTGTCCAACATGGGAGAAAATTAAAGACAAGGCAAAACGCGAGAAGACAAAGAAGGAGTTCAAACAAGTAATGATGGCTTCGTGTTGGGGAGATCTTGACTCAGAAGATGATGAAGGATCCGAAGATGACGAAGTAGCCAATCATTGTCTCAGCAGCGTTAGTCTTGACCTAATCTCTGACAGCGACGATGATAGCACGAATTCTCACTCAAATTATTGCTTTCTTGGAGAATCAGATGAAGATAACGATGAAGAGGTTAATTATCTTGAACTCAAAAAACGTGTTAAGAAATTATCAAAAAACGCCCTAATTGAATTCTTTGAGCAATCCCTCGATAAATGTCATGAACAGGATATGGAACTAAAGGATCTAAAAGAACAGATTCTTGATATTGCTGAGGAGAATCATATTCTAAAGGCAAAAGCTAAGAAGTTGAAATCTAAAGTTACAGCCGATAGAGCTACAACATTAGATTCTACTAATGCTGAAAAAAAGGAATTAGAGTCCAAAGTTATAGTTAATGAAGCTATAACTTCAGACCTAAAGCTTAATATTAAGCACCTTCAAGCCAAAGTTATAGCTAGTGAAGCTATAACTTTAGAACTTAGAAAAGCCAAAAAACTTTTAGAAACTAAAATCACATCTAATGAAGCAGTGATTTTAGACCAAAAGAAAGAAATAGATTCTCTTACAAAGCAATTGAAATAATCTAAAACTGACATGATCAATGTTAAGAAACAACACTCAGATGTTGTATTTATTCTTAACAAAAGGTTCCAAGACTTTCGTGACAATTACAAAAAGGATAACGACGTAGATCACACGAAATGTCTTGAGGAGATTAAAACCCTAAAGGACTTACTCCTGCACGTAAGAAATGTCCATGACAAGTGGGAAGGTAGCACAAAGGTCCTAAACTTTCTAACCGAACAATCCGACAATAATATGAAGATAGGTTTAGGACATGAGTGCTACAGCCGTAGAGATCACTCAAATTTAAAATCAACACCTTCTGATCACGATTTCAGAAAAAGAAAATATGCTGATCTTCCTAAATATCTGATTTGCAATTATTGTGATCATACGGGTCACATCCAAAACAATTGTGTCAAACGAGCACATGATATACGGAAAAATATCGATTTTGCTAAAACGGTTGACACAACAGTCGAGAATGATGAATCCCCCATAGATGAATCTAAGGAAGAGAGGAATAATAACTTTCGTTGGTTCTATGACATGGCTTTTGATTACACCAAGAAACCTAGCACTTCACAAAATCCTTGCCAATCTAAATCAAGTAAACCTAAACACAAGGAGATCGGTTTCGTGAGACCTAGAGAGATCCCTAGAACTAGAACTCCTCCTAAACAAAACTACCCAAGGTTTAGAAATATGATCATTAGACAAGTTTGGGTACGTAAGGATTTAGTATATAGAGTAACTAACCGTAAAGGACCCAATCTAGCTTGGGTACCTAAAAACTGTATCTAATCCTTCTGCAGTAATGGTGAAAGAAAACAATCAATGGTATCTTGACATTGGATGTTCAAGATACATTACTGGAGATAAGAACTTGTTTTTTTCACTTAAACCCTTCAATGGAGGAAAAGTGACGTTTGGGGACAACAAGAAGGGTAAAGTGATTGGTGTGGGCAAAGTTGGAATTTCTAAATCACACGCAATCAGTGATGTTTATCTAGTGGATGGTCTCAAGCATAATCTACTTAGCATATCTCAACTATGCGACAAAGGTAACAAGGTTGTTTTTCATACCGATGTTTATCGCATTATAATTGAAGGAACAAGTAATATTATTCTTGAAGGCCATAGGAAAAGGAACGTGTATCTGGTAGATTTAAATGTCGTGCCTACTAACTCTTTTACATGCATTAAAGTTACACTTGATGATTTTATGGCACAAGCATTTTGGTCACATTAGCTCACTTACGTTAAACAAACTCAAGACATGGGACTTGGTTGGAGGACTACCTAAGATCAGGTTCGATCAAGAAAAGATGTGTGACACTTGTGCTCACTGCAAACATGTGAGATCATCGTTCAAACCTAAAAGAGTGGTAAGCATGAATCAAGCTTTGGAATTAGTGCACATGGACTTATGTGGTCCTATGAAGGTAAGAAGTAGAGGAGGATCCAGGTATGTCTTTGTCCTCGTATATGATTACTCAAGGTATGTATGGCCTATCTTTCTTCATTCAAAAGATCAGACTTTTGATGAATTCGATTGTCTTATTAAACTTGTTCAAAATAAATATATGACTAATCTTGTGTCTATTTGTACGGATCATGGCACTGAATTTGATAATCAAGCCTTTATAGAATATTGTAGAGTTAATGGTGTAGGACATAACTTTTCCGCACCAAGATCTCCTCAACAAAACGGTGTCGTTGAACGTATGAATAGAACACTAGAAGATATGGCTCGTAGAATGATTTTATTTAGTGGTTTACCTCGTAATTTTTGGGCTGAAGCTATTAGTACTTCATGTTATATCCATAATCGTGCTATGATAAGACCTATCCTAAAGAAAACCCCCTATGAACTTCTAAGAGGTTGTAAACCCAATATCTCTCATCTTCGTTGGTTTAGGAGTAAGTGTTTTGTTCATAACAATGGTAAAAATAGGTTAAGTAAATTCGACCCTAGGAGCGATGAGGCTATTTTTATAGGAGACTCAGATCATAGCAAAGCTTATAAAGTTTTTAATAAAAGAACACTTTGCATCAAAGAAAGTATTCATGTTATTTTTGATGAAGATAACGTGTTCGATAAGTCCTTACAGGATGAGGAAGAAGATATGGATGAACCTGACTTTCGTCTTTCCAGAGACGATCCCCCAGAATTGAAAACTGTGGATAATGAGATTGAAGGAATAAATGATGAACTTGATCATTCTTCTAAAGATAAAAAGGAGAAAACTAAGGTTATAATTGATGATACTATAACATTTTCTCAAGAAAAGGATTCCCAATCCAATGTTATAGATAATGTTACTATAACATTAAACCAAATCAAGGTAATGAGTCCGAAGTTCTATCCGACTCCACTACAACACCAAGGTTGGATTCAGGGGGAACGTCCTCAAATTCTGAGCCAAATAATGTTGGATCAAGTTCAAATAATGAAGAACCAAGTACTTCAACAAAGTGGAAATACAAGAGCTCACATCCAACGGATAATATTCTCGGCAATATTAAGAATGGAGTTCAAACGAGACGATCCTTGAACAATTTTTGCTCGTTCTATTCATTTCTATCTACGATCGAACCAACAAATATTAAGGAAGCTCTCGCAGAATCAGATTGGATTATAGCTATGCAAGAAGAGCTTCAACAGTTCGAACGGAACAAAGTTTGGTACTTAGTTCCTAAACCCAAGGATCGATCTGTAATTGGAACAAGATGGGTATTCAGAAATAAATTGGATGATGCCGGAGTCATTGTTCGAAATAAGGCAAGATTGGTGGTCCAAGGTTATAATCAACAGGAAGGAATAGATTATGACAAGACCTTTGCACTCGTTGCTCGTCTTGAAGCTATTAGACTACTGATAGCATTCGCAGCTCATAAAGGAATGAAACTTTTCCAAATGGATGTCAAGACAACGTTTCTAAATGGGTATATACAGGAAGAAGTCTTCGTAGAACAACCTCCTGGATTTAAGGACAACAAATTTGAAGACCATGTCTTTAAATTAGACAAAGCCCTGTATGGATTGAAGCAAGCACCACGGGCCTGGTATGATAGATTGTCAAAGTTTCTACTTGACAATGGATTGAAGAGATGATATGTTGATAAAACCCTATTCCTAAAATCCGAGGGTACTGACCTCTTGGTTGTTCAAATCTACGTTGATGATATTATTTTTGGATCAACCAACCACTGTCTATGCAAGTATTTTTCGGAGTTGATGACTTCCGAATTTGAGATGAGTATGATGGGAGAATTGAAATTCTTCTTAGGTCTGCAAATTCAACAAACCGAGGAAGGCATCAAAATTCATCAACAGAAATATATTAAGGAATTAATTCGAAAGTTCGCAATGGAAAATTCCCATGCTATGCCTACTCCGATGGTCGCAGATAAGAAATTAACCTTAGACGAAGATGGTAAGTCAGTTGATGAAACAACTTACCGAGGAATGATTGGGTCATTGCTATATTTAACTGCAAGTAGACCAGATATCATGTTCAGCGTATGCGTTTGTGCTAGATATCAATCATCTCCCAAAGAATCCCATATGACGGCCGTAAAAAGAATTTTACGATATCTTATTGGAACGACCAAACTCTATTTATGGTATCCGATGGAGTGCAATTTCGATTTGGTCAGATATTCAGATGCTGATTACGCAGGATGTTCATTAGACAGGAAAAGTACGTCAGGTTTGCCACATTCGTTGGACCTTGCATTATCACGTGTGGTTCAAAGAAGTAGAATTCAGTAGCCCTTTCAATAGCTGAAGCCGAATATATTGCAGCCGGACTGGTATGTACTCAATTATTATGGCTTAAGCAACAGTTATGTGATTATGGTGTTGACGTAGGCTGTATTCCTATTTTATGTGATAATACGAGTGCTATTATTATTTCCAAAAACCCTGCGTAGCTCTCACGTACCAAACACATTGAAATTAGACACCATTTTATACGAGACCTTGTTGAGAAAGGGAATATAAAACTTGAATTTTGTAGTACTGAGAAACAATGGGCAGATATTCTGACAAAATCATTAGCTAGAGAACGTTTTGAGACTTTACGATTGGAAATTGGTTTAATCGGTGGTACCTAAGCTTCCATAGAAGTTTAATCTCTCAATGATTGATTAGTAACGATAAGATTGTATGATTGTGTCCGTATATTGCGTTGCATGAATATCTACGTTTATAGAAATTTATTTATCGTATATATTCTATTTGTATTTAAGAATTTGTGCGGCCTACAAACTTTATCTCTTACCAAAATTGAGATACACCATATTATTTTTATTTTCCAAATCTTATCAAAATATTTCCTATATCTCTATAGCATATCTAGTCTAACAATATTTATCCTAAATACTATACCTTAACTTACCATATTTAATCAAGCAACCACTTCCTTACCTAAGCGTAGACTCCTACCCTAATACCTTATATTTACCCCTAAAACCGTGTAACATTGGATACACCACCCCACTTGCTTTTACTTTTCTCTTTACCATTCCTATACACAATCTCCATAATCATCATCATCTTCAACCTTTCACCATGACACCTCCACATGCATTTACACGATCTTCAACCCGCAACCAACACCAACAAAACCCATGAAATCAACCACAACAACCACCATCTAAGCACCCTAATTCCTCCACATTTACTTCAACAAACCCACAACCATCACCTCCCCTGTTTCGTGGTCAGGATGACTCGATTTCCGAAGGTAAAAGGCGTCGGCTCAATAAAGGAAAAAAATAAGATGGTAGTAGATGAAGTTGAGGAAGCTAGTGTACCCGAAGTAGTTGTTCAGGATGGGATTTCGAGGACTCTATTTCGGGAGGCTTCGAAAAGCACAACTAAGACCGGTTTGAACTGGGTTCGGATGACCAAAGGAGAAAGCATCCTTGTTTCTCGGGATTTGCAATACTCAATTCATGGAGGAAGGTATTAACCTAAATCTTGGTTGTCTCAAATTCCGTCTCTTAAGTTCTTTGTCGATTTTCTTGAATTTCAAGGTTGGAGTGATGTGAGTCGGTTTTCGGGTCCTACTTACCCGGTTGAGGTTATACAATTTTGTGCTTCGGTCAAAATTAAGGATGATGTGTTGTATACGGTCGTGAATGGTGTCTATGTCACCGTCACTATTGACGATTTTCGTTTGGCTTTTAAGGTTCCTCATGATGGAATCGATATTAATGCAAGTTTGGCGTGGTCTAATGTTGATGATGACAAACAATTAGTCATCAAAAGGTACTTTGATGAGGTTGCTTCCGAAAATAGCAATATTGTGGTCCGTCCTCTCTCGGCCAAAATTAAGTTCTTTTTGAACTTTTTGTGGAATACCGTTGTGCCGAGAAGGGGTGGACGGGATAAAGTGTCGAGTTATGAGGCTATTATTGTGTATTCTTGGTTGGAGGGTCGAAAAATCAATTTGGCTAGTCTTATGTTTAACCGCATTATCCAAACAAGCATAACCGTCACCAAGGAAAAACATAGCACGACTCTTGATCTTCCATATGGTATGTGGATATCAGAGTTGTTGGAGATTAAGCGAGTTGTAGGTCGGGAGAGTTATGGTGTGAGTGCAAAAGATGGTATGTGTGACCGTGTAATTAAGTTAATGGGTCTTGGGTTTGAAGAACCCGAATTGGACTTTGCTAAGAATGTTGAAAAGAGCACTAGTGATGTTGGATTGGTGGCTATGGAAGCCAAATTGGATGCTTTTATAGGATCTTTGATGGCTAAATTTGAGGAGCAAACGACGGCATTAGCTACGGCTATGTCTCGGGTTGGATCATCATGGTCCTTGGATGGTGGCTTGGATGGTGCTCGGGTTTATGCGTGGATGGAAGGGGTTGATAAGAGGCTTACGGGTTTTGAGAGGGATTTGGTGGCTATTCGTGAGGAAGTGTTCTAACACGGTCATCGTCTCTCTTACCTTACTAGTCAAGGGGGTGCGTTGGTCATGGACGGAAAAGCAATGAAGGCCGATTAAGCTCTTACTTTGGAGGCGACAAAGGCCTTGTCTTTGAAGGTCCTTAACTTTGAGAGAAGCCTTCAGACCCAAGCTACACTTTTGTGGAGCTCATTTGATCGTCTTGATGTCTTGGAACATCGTACTCGTCCCGATTACGTTAACCCATACAAAACCCGTCAAATCTAGCTTTGCCTTACCCCTCCCCCGTTTTCGCATTTTCTATTATTATCCTTAATTTCTTTTGTTTTCTAATTGTGTATTTTGCATTATAAAACTCTCTACCATTCGGCCCATTTTGGAATGCGACTTGTGGTTATAGCCCAAGTAGTTCTAAACATGTTGTTCATTCGGCCCAGTTGGCATAGACATGTTTTCTATGGTTTGTATTCTATCTTAATTCGTAGGTACTTATGATTATTTACGTGTTATTAAGTTTCTTAATCGTTCTTATCTCTTGTCTCGTCGTGTAATATTCTAGTCATTTTATCTTTGTTCTTATCTTTTCGATGATGTCAAGAGAGGGAAAGAATGACTATGGTAAGCATTTACCTAAGCTTGCTCCTTGTCAAGACCAATTGTCTCTTAAAGTCCTTTAAGTTTCGATCTTGTGTTAATCGTTTTGATCTTACGTTGATCTTTATCTATAAAGATGACGGTATTATATTAAGGGGGAACTATATACTTAGTCACAATTTTAGGAGACTTGCCACCATCAAAAAGGGGGAATTTGTTGAACCATATAGAATATATGTTTATGTTTTGATGATGTCAAGAGTACTTCACATTCTATATACTCGTTGCGGGTAATTGTTTGTTAAGTCTTTTAGATTGGACTTACTAATTGCGAGCGTTAAAGAATTGTGACGGAAGTATACAAGAACATATCATGATCATGCCTTCAATCAAAGGATCAAGATATTGCAAGATAATGAAAGAATTATTCAAGTATCATGAGAAGATGAAGCTCATCTAAAGATTAATCAAGCTTGAATGATGAAGTAGCCTATACTCGAAGATCTCCTAAGAAGATTAGAATAGTGTAGGTGATTATCTCGTAATGGTAACATAAGAATAGATTCCTTATGTTAGTAAAGTTATAGCTTGACAGATATAACATTACCTATGAAAGAGCTCAATGTTATAGCTCTTCTACTATAACATTGAGATGCTGAGTTTATATTATACACAACTTAAAGAGGTTTTCAAATTGTTTTTAAAAAAATGTTTTTGTTCCTTTTAAATGTTTTAGCAAATGTATTTATTTAATAAGGAAGCCCATATTCGTATAGAGTGTGATTTTATTTTAAATCTTATAATTAGTAATTATATTGGATCAACTTATGAGTTGAGCCATATTACTAATTAGGGTTTTTAACAAAGCATACTCTTAAACCCTTTAATCTAACCTAACTTCAAGATAGGGTTTTCACGAAAAACGAGGCATATGAGCCGTGTTTATTTCGTGTAATCTTAAGGAATAAAAGTTGTTATTTTTAAGATTTTATTCTCTAGAATTATCTTAACATATCTTTTATATCTAGCTTGATATAGTTATTTATGATAAGGATATTTTGTTATGGAAAATCCTATCATATCTTAAGATTTAAGGAAAGGATAATAAGAGAATAATTTATAAATCATCTTTTGAATATTCTCTATTGTCTCTTAGGGTTTTAAGGAAGGAAATAACAAAGATATGATTTGTTTATGTGTTTGTTATTTCGGCCTCTAGGGTTTCTTGTAAATCGAGTGCCATGCTTCCTCCTTTTTTATAAATACTTTACTCTTTGCTACATTTGAAAGTAAGACCTTTAAGCATAATTTGATTTTATTTCAAGAGTGAAAACCGTGTGTTTCAAACAAGAAAACCGTTTTGCAATTTTCGAAAAGGTCGTGTGTTTATAAACTTGTGCATTCGTTCTTTTGTTATCGTTATAACACAATAGTGCTCAATCGATTTCTTACTCGTTCATTAACGTGAACTTTTGGAAGAATCATTAGTGCTTTCTTATTAGTGTAAGTTAGTCACTCGAGTATTTAACGGTACTCACGTGAGTTACAACTAGGGTTAGTTGTACGAGTTGGGTTAGTAAACTTGTAATCCGTAGAAAGGTACTAAACTTATTAATCGAGAATAGTGGACGTAGGTTTCGATTTGTGAAACTGAACCACTTCAAAAATCCGTGTGTCTCCTTCCTTCTTTCGTTTATTTGCTCTGTTCTAGTTCGTTAATTAGTTAATTAGTTAAAGTTTAATCAACAAACTTTAAATAATTAATTATACAATTACAATCGAAAAAGTAGGTCAAAGTTTTTAATCCTCAATTCACCCCCCTCTTGAGTATTTCGGATCGATAGACTCTTCAGCATCATTAAAAGAAATAAAATGTTGACAGCGATGCGCCATTAGCAGCGTTGAAGGAAATAAAGGTATCGACAACGACGCGCCATTAGCGTCGCTGAAGGAAATAAAATGTATTGACAACGACGCGCCATTTGCGTCATTGAGGAGAAAGGTATCAACAACGACACGCCATTAGCGTCACTGAAGGAAATAAAATGTATTGACACTGACGCGCCATTAGCGTCGTTGAGGGAAATTAAATGTCGAGGTTGTCTGTAGTTTGTTGAAGACAATGCCGATCTGGACGAAGTGAACGCCAAAACGGAGCCATATTTGAGGAAGAGGCGCAGCAAAGCCCGGGCCCACAAATAACACACTTATAATGAATTTCAACGAATTTTGAAGGAAACCTGTTGAGGAAAAGGCGCAGCAAGAGCTGCGACCTTTGGCAGAGGCGCAGCTACTGCTGCGTACTTTCCCAAGGTCGTACTTTCAGTCGTGTTTTATTTTTCATTTCAAAATACAATTTCTTCATTCATTCATCAAAACCCAACCAAATTCCGTGAAAAGCTTGATCAAATCTCGCCATAAATCATGACCAATCAAGGTATGTGTTTTGTACTTACTTTAATTCGCATTTGAGCTTGATTTTAGGTCGAAAATTAGGGTTTTTATTCCCTTATAGCTCGAAAATTTGGGGCTTTTGCCTCAGATGAATTTGCCTCATGAATTTGACATTAGAAATAAGTAATTGGCGATGTTAGGAATAAAACCATATATCCCTTTCGAATTTTCGTCGAGTATTAAGGATTTGAGGGCGAAATGTGACAGTTTCTCTGCTAAACCGTAAAACCCTTCGAAAATGGCCCTATACTAGCCCATTTTTGATGAAACTTGGTGTTATGGAATCCTTGAGTAGTGGGTAAACTTGCTATCATGCCGGATTTTTGACTTGTGACTGATCATCCGGGACACTTTTATATGGCATAATTGACATTATAGCGGAATGCTGCCGAATTTTCAGCTCAAACCCGCAACTAGGCTCGAACCTAAACTATTATTGACCCATCTTCCCATATGAGTGGTCAGATCTTGCAAATCGTGGCCAAAGATGGCAAGAAATGCCGCTTTTTTACGCTCAAAATGCTCGAAAATGCTTGAAAATACGCTTAACATTGCTTTATATTGCTTTGATTGCAGAGGATATTCCTTCTACGTTGGGGAGAGAATTCATGGAGACCGACGTTGAGCTTGAGCCTTCTACCTTTCAGGTGATGGAGGAGGACTTAGAGGAGGAGGATGAGGAGGCCCCACGGAGGGCCAACTTGGGTCGAGGTGGCCACCATCTCGCAGGAGCGCTAGAGTGGGCCCAGCAATAGGATGGCAGACATCTCATTTGGGCGGAGGATCACTTGTTGTACAAGACGGCAAGGAGTAAGGTGAGCCTTCCATTTATTATTTCCTTTATTCATTTCTCATTGTACATATCCTTGTTCATTCATTTCTTATTTCTTTCTCGTTCATTCATTCATCGTCATTTGCTATGCTTAATAAAAATTTCTCCTGAATTGACGCAGGAGGCCGGGAATATGAGGTCCTTTTCCGGCTACGCGACGATGATGGATGCCTTTGGGAAGCTGACGGAGGAGGAGCATGCCATCATCGAGCAGGGAGCATTCGGTGCCCTGGTGCGAGCTTGGAGAGAGATCAAGGAAAGGAAGATTCGTGCTAACCTTTGCCTAATTCAAGCCTTTCTTGATCGGTTCTGGGACACGACCTCGACTTTCCATATGCCTTTTGGAGAGATCGGGGTCACCTTGGAGGACTACGGCATGATCTCGGGTCTGCCGTATGGAGAGGAGCCGGTGGTGTGGCCGTTGAAGGCCATGAGGGTGGACTCGGCCGAGGCGAGGAGTTTGATCGGCTGGAACCTGGCTGCGAGTGCGGCCCAGGTTCCTGGTTTAGTGCCGAGTTCCTACGTGAGGGACTACTTCGGCGGCAGGGTCCCGGCGACGGTGAGGATGGACGGACGCACGGTGCCTCTACCACCTTGTACTAACGAGCAGAGGGCCCGTTTGTGATTGTGGTGGTTCTTGTCTTCGATTTACCTCGGAGACAAGAGGGAGAGGTTGTCGATGAAGCATCTTCTGTTTCTTGCTGAATTGAGCAACCTAGGTCATTGGGACTGGGTTACTCCTAGCTTTGCGGTCCTCACTCACTACATGAGGGCCATGGTTCGTCCAGAGTTGATGGAGAAGGGGACTTCTCCTGCCACTATCGGCCCTGGACTTCTGTTGGAGGTATGAACCTTTCTTGAAACTATGAAAGATTATTTTGTCATTTTTATTCCATTTATTTTTGATAATATGAAAGACCATTTTGTAGAGAATAAGTTGTAATCACTATTATTTGTCTGCAGGCATGGGTGTACTCCTACTCTCCCAGATTTGCGCTCAAGTGGGTGGCGGACGTACCGAGGGAGTACCCTGTCATCATGGATTGGATCTTGTGCCGTCGGAAGAGTCAGCGGTCTTCTCACGACGTCTGTACGAGGGGGTGAACGCCCTGAGCTTGATAGCATAACTATCTTAATTTTCATT
>NC_133530.1:61923052-61938782 GCF_048544455.1 Silene latifolia | reverse complement strand
GTGTGAATCGAATTCAAGGCTAAGATATTCTCCACCACGATCGGATCGTAGTGCCTTTATCCTTTTATTCAATTGGTTCTCTACTTCGTTTTGAAACTCCTTGAATTTCTCAAAAGTTTCACTTTTATGTTTCATCACTTTTATGTTTCATTAAATAGATATAACCATATCTACTTAAGTCATCGGTGAAGGTTATGAAGTAGTCATAATTTCCTCGAGCGGTGATACTCATTGGTCCACATACATCGGTATGTATGAGTCCCAATAGTTCACTTGCTCGTGTCCCTTTACCACTAAAAGGATTTCGAGTCATTTTGCCAAGAAGGCAATATTCGCATGTTCCATATGATTGAAAATCAAATGGTGTAATCACATTAGTCGAAATTAATCTTTTGATGCGATTCTCGTTTATGTGACCTAATCAACAATGCCAAATGAACGATTCATTTGGGTCACTTGATTTGAGCTTCTTTGATTGAATGTTATAGATATCATTAGTCGAATTCGAGGTTTCTAAAATGTAAATGCCATTAATGGAAGAAGCTTGGCCTATAACCTAGTCGTTCCTTAAAATAGTACAACGATTGTTCTTAATGACAAAACAAAATCTGTCCATGTCTAACATAGCGATAGAAATAATGTTTTTAAAAAGTGTAGGCACATAAAAACAATTATGTAAATACAACTCAAATCCATTAGGCAAAGCTAATACATAAGTTCCTTTGGATTCGGCCGCTACTCGAGCTCCATTTCCAAGGCGTAGATCCACATCTTCTTTGCTAAGCCTCTTCACGTCTCTTTAACCCTGTAAATGATTACAAAGGTGAAAATCACAACCGGTATCCAGTACCCATGTCGTAGTGGAAGTATAATTTATATCAATAACATAAATTTCCTTAGGAATTTTACCTTTTGGAACGATGATTCCTTCCCTTATATTTCACAAATATACGGGACAATTCCTAAGCCAATGTCCCATGCCATAGCAATAATGGCATTCATCTTCAACTTGCTTGAAGGTTTTCCCTTTCTTTCCCTTCTTCTTAAACTTTTTTCCCTTGGAAGCAAGAACTTGATTGCTTGAGCTCCCACTAGTTTTGGCATCTTTTTCTTCCAAAGACAAAGATCCTATAGATTTTATGAGGCGGTCTTCCTGAGACCGGCTCACAAGAGATCTTGTAGTAGTAGTAGGAGGTTTAGAATAAGTGATAAAGTTTATGTTTCCATCCGAACCTATCCCAAAAGAAATTTCTCTAGTAGTGCCGAAATCATTGTGGAAACAAACGTCGTCAAAAACATTGTGGCAAGACTCAATAGTTATCGGTGCGGTAGCGTTTGAAGGATTCATTGTAATGAACTACAAGTATGGAGGAAAAGGAAATATTAACATTTGTCTTTTTAAATCATACTTGTAAATAAAATTAACAAGATATGAACATTTATATAGTGACCTCTACCCAACTATAATAAATGATTCCAAGACCCAAATTCATATTAACTTAGGGCACGGTGTGCCGAAATACCTTTTATTAACATAACTCGGTGGATTAACCTTTTAATCGATTCTACTTTTAGAATTCTTGGTCGATAAAATTACATTAATATTTATCTCTAGCCCGAAACACATCCGGAAATCGTCGTGAATACTTTCGTTGAGTTCAACCCAAATTTCGCATAAATGTGTCCATGATCCAAACTCATATCAATTTAGGGCACGGTGTGCCGAAATACCCCTTATTAATATAAATTCGGTGGATGGACATTTATCACCCACTTCCCCTACGTAACAAGGTTTGTACCCCGGTGTGGCCGAGTGCACTCCCTCACGAAATAGGTTTTCATGGTTTCTACTTTTTGGTAAGGCTATGTCTCAATTGTTTATTTTAAGCGAGAGGTCATGTCAATTTATTATCTATCACGTTTTAAGTGAACTAAAGCGGTGAACTACGATAATTGTAATTGACGCGGTCGAAATACTCGATTAAATTAAAATGCATGTTTTAGTTATGGCGATTTAGCGATGCATGTAACATATGAATAAAATGCAAAGCATAAATTAAATCCTAGTATGGCCTTCCTAAAATAGAAAATCTAATTAACTATTACATATTCGGAAACCAACTCCATTGGTCCCTTGAACTTCGGTTTTGGCACGCATCTCGAGGTAACACCGTCTTTAATGGATCGCCTTCTTAAGTGGCATCGTCTTCAAGGAATTCCGGAATAAATAAATTACAAAAAAAATTACATAATTTCCTATTATACATTTGTAATAAAATAAAATAAATCTATTAAATTACAAAACGATGATACGAGATCACAATAAATTACAACCGAATCGATATTCCCATACATTTCGGGTAATATCAATTAAAACTAAAGCCATACTAAGTAAAATTACATAATTCAAAAAATTGTATAAAAAAAAATTATGACAATCATAAATAAAATGCAGCATTATAATATGTATAAACATGCCCAATTTTATGCTAAATCGCCTTTAAGGAGCCAATATCGTATATTAATCGGTTTTTACGGATTTGCGTGATTCAACCTTTTAAAATCACAATAATTACATAAAATCACATTTATGTATTAGTTAATTACCCTAACCATCTTAGGACTCAAAATTAGTCTCCACTAATAAATTGACTATAATTAACTTTATATTTCTTAATATTGTTCATAAAAGGACTTAAAATTACAATAAAAGCCATAAACTTCAAATAAATTATAAAAATTTCAAATAAATTTGAAATTTGAAATTTAAACTCATGAACATTATGGAAAAATACCATGAAACTCATAATGTTCAACAAACGTAGGTTAAAAAATTTCGAAATTCATCGAGGAAAAACAATGTTGCGGTTTATCGGATTTATCAAATATTATCATAAAAATATGAGAAAAATTATATCTATCAACTTTTCAATTTTAGATCTGAAATAGGTAATAAAATGCAACATGTGACGTTTTCCTTAGTCATGAAGTATGTTTTAGCAATTATTCACTAATTAAAGTCACAATTTATGTTATTTTTCATCAAAAATTCATAAATCATGCATAAAGTCTTAATTATAGCCTATTATTTTACACATATCTTGTAAAATTTCATGTGACAACATACTAAATTTCTATGACCAGATTCGAAATATTTCTCATATTAACCTATTTTTCATTTAAATTCGATTTTTATCATGAAAAATCCATATTTCGAGCATAATAACTCATAAAATTATGAAAGTTTTCAGGTCATCTAAATATAATATATGTGAAAACATATCCAAAAACCAATGGAAAAAACGATGTTTAGCTAATTTTAGTCCAAAAATGACATTTTTATCATAAAATCACATTTTAATGCCATTATTATATAAAATGAACAATAAAAATCCATAAATTAACCAAAATATCCTAAATACATTTTAGGACCAGAAACATTAACATGCATAATTGATTTCATGATATATCATAATAAACACAAATTTATAAGTTTTATATGTTAATCGTATAACTCGGAAAAACTATAACCGATTTGCATTCAAACAACCTAAGGCTCATGATACCGCTTGTTAGAAATCTATATCTCATTATACTCAACATATTCATATATGTTTGAATTTAATTTAGTCCTAAAATTAATTAGATCTTATGCATGCAAACATAAGTAAATATATAGAAGAAATCATCATTCTTACATTGGACATTTCGGCTTATTGGGCACAAATGAGTTCTCCTACTCACTTGTTCTTGAACTCTCATAATATGGATGAACAAAGATTCAAGAGTAGAATCTCTCCCAAGGAATAATACCCAAAGTAACCCCTTAAAAGATTAATATTATTAATATTAGAACAATATTAATCTAAATAAAATTGACCCAAAATATCGAATTTTTGTCTCTTATTTTCGGTTAAGAGAAGAAGATATTTGGAGTTTTTATTTCTCTAGTTTTTCTTAGAGAGTTTTTAATTTCTTACACTAGAAAGTTTTATGTGAATAGTGAATGAAAAATAATAGAGAAAGACTCTCTATTTGGTCTTTCACAATCCGGTGGAAGGAGGGATTGGGGAGCCAATGCATGGTCATGTTTTTCTATCCAAGAAAACTTAGGCTTGCACGGCTAAAGCTAGGTGTAATTATTTTGTTTCCACTCAAATAATTTAACATAATATAAACACCATACTCCCTCCATATTTCGGTCCATATGGGATAAAATGGATTCCATTTTATCTTTGTCAATTTGTCAATTTGTCACATGTCACAAGTCATGTAAAATTGTCATGTATTTTTAACGTATTAAAAATCAACGTATTAATAAAATACGTCATGTACAAAATCGACTTAGTAATTCACAATTACTTGTACCAAAACACTTTACCAATTATAAATTACAACATCTTGTATTTATAATAAATTATTCATTCAGTTCAATTGTTTCCGTAAACAATAATTTCATTTAAGCAATAAAACAATTCGATTACTTAGACCGTGTCTAATTTTAATCAAATTACAACGAGACACGTAAATATTACTCCCAAAATCGTCCGTCAATTTTAAGCAATTTAATTGACTCGTATCGTCATACGACCAATTAAATATTCAATTAAGAGTGTTACCCTTTAGGTATGACCTAAGGGGATCAACTGATCACCACCGTCGCACGACAGTAATGTCAAACTCTAGTCAGCCAATCATTACCGATATGTGTGGACCAATTGACTGTAAAAATATTACATCCCACATGTATTCTTAAAATGAGATTTAAACATGTGATCATCATGATCGACAGTTGTGATCGCATTATTGTCGGAGGACACTTATTCCAACAGCTCCATAAGAATCATTCTATTCCATAGAACTCCATAGGAGTTGTCCTATGTCAAAAAAGATTCGCATCTTAATTCCTAACATGCCTATGTATGATTTCTTGTGAAGAAATATGAATAGAAGTAATGATTAGTCATAATATGTTTTGATAATATCTTCTATGCATCCACGGTTAAAAAGTCTTATTGCTCAAAACTAAACACTTGTCATCAAGCACTTAAGTTATTAAGAACATGGCAATGTTGAATTGGTAAATTGATTTGTGAGAAATTTTGATTAACCAAATACCACAATAGATTTAACCCTTGTGAAGGATTAACTAGGAATTTATATGAAGATAATTCTTCATCAAGTAGAAATTCTTGAAGTCAGTGGGAGCAATAAGAAGTAAGTACCTATCTTAATTGTTAAGGATAGAAATAGGCTAGAAAGAGAAGATGTTAGACACTAAAATAGATACAACCCCCAATAAGTAACGATCCAGGAAGTTGGTCGTGTGACTCCAACATATTCCTCCTTGAAAATCTATGACATTGACATTGCATTCTTGCCAAATACCACATCATGAGTATTTGATACAAATTTGTGGATTTCATCATAATATTTGGCATTATCATGTGACGACTAGCAAGAATGTTGTAGTGTACTCATTTTAGTATAGAAATCTACCTCAATAATTGTTATGATGTACAATATGTCTAAATAAGAATATAATTCAAGTTTTTGTATAAAACGCAAAGGGTTTCTCAATTATGCAATTAAAACAAGCGTTGTGCCCTAACATACCACGATTAAGTTTATGGTGAGACCATACAAATCAAGGTAATTATATTCAATCTTGAAATAAAATGTCATATATACAACACTCAAGTTGGTGACCCCAATCATTTCTCAATTCTCGATTGAAAATCGCATTTAGAAACTAGTTTTGACTAGTCTCCCAAACCATTTGATTGGGAATCTTTTGTGTGTACGAATCTTGTATTTGAGGCAAGATAATTCAGGACTTTTTCTTGAAAAGGATTATGAATAAAGCAATATATTCGCCCTATTTACACTTTGAAGTGTATGTATGGTCGAATACAATTTCATTCAGAGAAGGTTATTACTTCTTCATATCTTTTACCAACGAATTAGGTAGATACTTGATATCCACTTAATGAGGTAAGAAGAGAAATTCTTTGAATAAGTTCAATGAATTCTTTACAAGAAGTATCGAAACCTAGAGATTATACAATCAAAGTATTAGTACTTTGTTAAGGTTGGGAACTATAAAGTAGTGACTTTAATTTACGCCATATAGAGTGTGATATGGTATCCCAAGATCACTTTCATAATCGCACCCTATCAAGATAAGGTGTATTAGAAAGTTACAAAGAATCCTATACGATACGATTGAATCTTTACTATAAAGTTGGAGGTAGTTTCTATTACAAATTTGTCTAGCATTTTAATTTTTCCACTAAAACAAAATATAGTTAAAGCAATCAAGTACAATTCATATGAGATATGATTAGGCAAGGTACCTATGTTATAGCTCATTTCGATAGTAAACGTGTGCTCTCTCTTCCTATATGATCACGAGAACAAAGGGTTTGTGATTCGTAATGATGTCTATTAAAGAAAAGAGCATTATTTCTTAAAGACAGAGTGGGACAAAATGTTCAAGAGACACAAACTCAGAATAAGACATAGGAAGATGTTCCTTCTTGGTCAAAATCAGTAATTATTCCTTCGAAACTTAAGTTGGCAGGAGTCATGTTACCTTTTGAAAGAAACAATCCTGTAACTTATTAAGATGCTTTATCTAGTGTTAACTCCATAAGAGTCCGAAAGAATAAACATGAAAATATTTATTTAGCTTGGTTGATTGGTGGCAAAGGGTTTTTGCTCGCAACAACAACGCTTCATTAAAATTCGGATTTTATAGTTGGATTTAAAAATCATCTTGCATGAGTTTTGAAAATCGTAACTATCCTAAGGTAGGAAGAAAACTTAAGAAGAAGTCTTAAGTAGAAGTAAAGGAGTTGAATTGTATGTTTTGATCATGTGATAAACGTTTCTCAAATTGTCGAGTAGTTCTGTTTATACATAGAGTTTAGTGGGAGTAATATGGTGTTACTAGTCTTATGTTTAAGGGACATATTGATCATTGTGAATGATAGAAGACTTAGGAGAAGAATAATACATCTCTAAGGTATCCAAACCTATAAAGATAGTTCCAAGAGGAAATTAGCGTTAAATGAAAACTCTTATATTGATAAAAGTCAAGACAAGTTAAAAGGTGTTGAACATGTAGAAATTGAATCCACTTGCTTCCGCTGCGTGATTAATTCACTACGCTAAGATGTATCACCATTCTTATAATTTGTATACTTAGAGTATGACGAATAGTTAAAAATCGAATTTTTGAGAGAAGTCACTATATAGCCATATAGTTCATTGGTTAGTACTCATGAAGCACTAAAGAAATGAAGCTAAGTGATTAGAAATGATATGGATTTATGTGCAAGGAGTTACACGATAACTATAGCAGGAGCTGAATCAGGGACTCCCAATCCTGATTAGGCCACAGTCCAAGTCCCAGCAAGACTCCTTGAACCACCCCCAACTCACCAGTCAAGAGGTTCACCAGGTCCAGTTATCAGCTGTCTACATGGCTAGCTGGAGCAAGCCTCAACTGAAAGTCAAAGCAAGGTCTCTAAGCATCCTACCAGTCATCCTAAAATGCAATGTAATTCAACAGAAATTCCAGCAACAGGAAAGCAAGGCAGTCGCATGTTGAAGTTAAAGCATAAAGCAGCATTTCCTTATTTAGTGAGGCATTTTTGAGGCTCCTTGAAAAGAGTTGCTGCAACTTTTTCCACAAAGCCTGCCAAAGACAGCAACAAGAAGCCTTGACTTCAGCTAGCCACCAAATAAATAGAAAACTGTGCACAAGAGGACAACTGACAGTGACAGCCTGCAACCATGCTTATTCAGTCTGTATTACCCAATTGCTTTTTGTTTTCACTTGTTCACTTTATTTACCAGCTTGTAAGATAATTTATGTTGTTTGTATTCATCTTAGATTAATTATCGACCATTGGATGCTAGGGTTTCGAATTGTAATGCAAAGACAAGGCCTATATAAGGACCTGTGTCTCATCTATTTTAAGCATATTGTTTTTGAATGAAAAATAGCCTTGAGACTTTCTCCAATTTCTTTCAAACTTATGTTAAACTGTAGTTTAGAAACTTTGCCTGATAATTAACCTGTGAGCTTTGTGGTTAATTGATCAAAGTCAGTTTGACATCATTAAGTTGAACCTGTGTCCATCTGTGGTTCAGTTTAATTGTGTTGAGTAAAGTTTAGCTTTAATCCTGTGTCAATCTGTGGGTTTGAGTCTGAAATTTGATAAGTTATAATCTTAAATTTCCTGTGAATTATCTATGGGAATTTAGGGTCATAACTATATCCCTGAGTCACTCAAACAAGTAACATACGCAGTTAAGCCAGTCTGTCTGAATCTCAGGATTTCACGCTGTTTCAATTAACATTAAAAATACTTAGGGATCTTCAAAATTCATGAAACTTGGCTCAATTTCAGTTTAATATCCAAATTAAATCACTACAAATTTTTAGAATTTTCCAAGGTCATTTGATATATTTAAAGTATCCTGCAAGGTCCAGCTGCATTGTTGCCTGTCCATAGGGTTTACGCTGCAATTTTGGTTATCAGAGCTCAGGTTTACCACAATTCGACCTTTGTGTTAGTCTTGGGTTGAGAGAAGCTGTGAGATTATTATCCCTACCTACATTAAAAACACAAAAACAACCATGAGTGAAGAGAGACTTGCTGGTATTGAGACCAGAATAGAAACACTTACAGGAAATGTAGACACTCTACTTAATGTTGTTCATGTGGTGATGGAAAGATTTCCAAACCACGATCCAAGTAGACAGCCAACTGCCAAAGGAAGAGGTAGAGGCAGAGGCTTCTTTATGGGAGCATGGAGAGGACAACCACCAGCTGGTTATGAGTCAGGCTCTGAGGAAAGCATTAGAACACAAGAGGAGGCTCTTGAGCAAGTAGACAAGCATTTAAAGGAAGAAATTCCTGATTTTTCTAGTATTCTAAACCCTGATGACTTACTAGAATAGATTAGGGATGTTGAAAAGATATTTGAATTCAAAAATTACAATGATGCTAAAGCTTGTAAAGTTGCTGTGTTGAAATTAAAGGGTTATGCATCACTATGGTATGACAACCTTAAACATCAGAGGTTAAGAGAAGGAAAAGAACCTATTAGATCTTGGTCCAAGCTTAAAAAGAAATTGCTGGATAAGTTTGTTACCAAAGATTATACCCATGACCTGTTCATTTAGTTATCTAAGCTTAGGCAAAATGAGAGACCACTTGAGACCTATTTGAGTGAGTTTGAACAACTAACCTTATAGTGTGAGATAAATGAGAAGCCTGAACAAAGAATTGCTAGGTTCTTAGAAGGGCTTGATAAGAACATTGCTACTAAGGTTAGGATGCAGCCACTTCAGTCTTATGATGATGTTGTAAACTTGGCACTCAGAGTGGAAAAAATGGGGAAATCTAAACCTGCCTCACCTAAACCCAAGCATGTCTTTAGACCTTACACTGGTGTTAAGATTACTGAGACGCCTAAACCAGTGTCCCAAACCGGGAGGAGACAAGGGGAAGGAACCCATGTTCCCTAAGTCCAACCCACCTCTGACCAAAGAAAAGGCTAAATGCTTTCAATGCCAAGGGTATGGTCACTTTAGAAAGGACTATCCTTCCAAGAGAGCATTGACAGCAATGGAAGCAGAGGAGTGGGAAATAAAGGGTTCGGTTGAGTATTAGGAGGAGCCAGTGAATGAGGAGACAACTCTTGAGAAGGAACCCAACCAGGAACAAGTATTGTGTAATACCTAGCATATTTAAGGACTCTTTTGACTGCCCTTTGACCAGGTAGGACCTTTAGGAAGAGATAGGTGAGTGCCTAGGCTAGGTTAGGTGCGTTACGAGAGAGTTTACTCGACCTAGCAGAGACTACTCGGCAGAGTATTGTGTATACTCGACCGAGTATTGTGTATACTCGACCGAGTAGAGTCTACTTAGTCGAGTACGGCAGTACTCGACCGAGTATGGCTGCTGTTGACGCGTTGATATAAAAACGCAAGTTCGCGAGATTCATTTTTTTTCTCATTTTCTCGACAGTTTCTCTTCCTCTAACCATAGCCTACCTCTCTCTCCAATCACCTCTACTTTCACACACTCTCATACATGTAGCCTACACCTTAACCATGGGAAAGACAGGGTTACTTAGGAAGGATGCGTGCGTGGTCGTCGTTCGTGTCACCGTCGGTCCGCGTCATTAGGTAAGTCGCTGTCTTATGGTTTCCTACATTAGATTTTTGGAAGTAGTTGTATAATAGGATGTGGCCATCGTTGTAGGATTTATCTCGGAGTCTTGCTTGGCTATGTATGGATGCATTTCGTTATTGGCGATAAGGTATGGTTTCCCTACTCAGTTTCTGTTGATTGAATTAAGATGTGATTGTTTTGTGTTTACTGTATCTACTGATCATCAGAGTGTTGGTGTTGTGGCGGTGGTTGTGATGTTTCGGTGTTGTGATGATTTTGGTGGAGTAACTTGCGGGAGTGGCTTCACGCCCTAGTTCGCCCTCCGTGGAACCCGTCACGGTAGGAGATGTGCACATTAAGGGACAGGGTTATCGCTCGTTGATGAGCGGGATTTAGGTGGTGATTGGCTGCGGTCCCCCAATGGCGGCGAGGATTACCTGTTGTGATGGGTAATCTGGCAGGGCTACACACTTCGGTGTGTAGTCGGTTACTGTATGAGTTCGGGAGACCGGAGATGGTGGATGATCAGGTGGTTACTTATCTTATCTGTCTTATCTCGATTGTGCAGTACTGACCCTGTATTATGTTTTCAAAACTGTGGTGATCCATTCGGGGATGGTGAGCAGTTGGCTTAGCAGGTACAGTTGGTATGTGGCTGCTGGGCATGGAGGGAGGTGAGTCATCACGCTACCGCTCTAGAAATGCAGAGGCATTAGTTCATAGTAGTCTTTGTTATCACTTGTAATCAGTTTTTATTTGGTTGTAAAGAGTTACGGTAATATAACATATGAGTTCTTTAATTGTCTATTTGATCTACTACCTCGGGTAACCGAGATGGTAATTCCTTCATACACTGGGATGGTCCTTGGTAAGGTGTTCTGGTGTGCGGGGGTGTTACAAAGTGGTATTAGAGCCGACGATTTTCGAACCTGAACCAATGAATCCAATGAATATAGGGTGTCAAATTAAAATGAACCTGGTGTATGTATGTTGGGAGCCCCTGCCGATGTTAGATTTTGGGTGAGCAGGCTCCCTCATTTCAAAATCACGGCCCCATCGTGCTTAAGCCAGTCACTGGGAAAGGGTAGTTGATAGGAGTTGTTGCGTGACGATTGTTGTCATGTGCATATGTGAATTATGAAATGTGCATCAATACGAATTTTGCATGTAGTGATTGTGGTATTGGAAGAGTCTTGAATTGGTTAGAAGGGTTGCTGAAGTGTGACCTGAAATTTGAGTGATGAAGTGTGAAACCCTGTTGTGCATGGCAAGATTATGAACGACCTGTTTAATGGCGGTTGCATTATACGATGGCTAATGTGTCCTGAATGTTTGGCCTAATGTGAGCAAAAAATGAATTGTGGAATGTGTAATGTTGTGGTCGTATAGATTAATCTTTGCTGGTGAGGTAGCTCATTGACATATGCGCATGAGGTGTGATATATTTGTTGTGCTAAGGAAGTAAGGAATGTAGGTGGAACGTTGATTGAACTAGTAATAGATATGCATAATTTGTGTGTGATGTGTGTGTATGTGGTAGAAGTAATCTCTAACAGTGACGAGCCGATTGCACGGAACTCTGAACAATGCTACATGTTTTGCAGGTGTGTTGAAATTCGAAATCTCGTTCCTCCTCTTTGATACTCGACCGAGTAAAGATGCATACTCGACCGAGTAGTCTACACTCGGCCGAGTATGGTGGTGCTCGACCGAGTGCTCATTCTTGTCAGATTAGAATCACTACTGTTTTCGAGTACTCGACCGAGTATTCAGGATACTCGACCGAGTAGACCTTACTCGACCGAGTAAGCCCAATACTCGACCGAGTACGGTTTTACCGAGGCTGATACGGGTTATTAAAAAAACCCTATAACGCCCTTTCTTTTCTCATTTCCGCCTCCAACACTTCCTTCTCCTTTTCTCTAAACATTCATATATCTTATCTCTCAAGCTCTTGGGTGATTCCTTGGTGATTATTTGCTCTTTGCTTGCCAAAATCTCCTTCAAGTATGCCGAACACAACAGGCAACGCAAACAAGAGGACCCGTGCTAATGTCCGATTTGAGACGGGTCAATCCAGTCATGAACCTGTTGTCCCACCGGTGGAGGCCTATCCATCGGTAATCTTTTCCGATTTCAAGCAGCGTAAGGCATTCATAGCCTTAATGAGTCGTCCTTTCCGACCTACTAGGTGTGTGAACCCCGACATTTTGGAGACCTTGGGGATTAAGGAAGACATAACCCATATCTTTGAGATCTTGGGAATGGAGGGGCTGTATCATCTGAGGAAGAAGTCCTACCCTCCCCGACCTTAGAGTTTTTGAGCTCTTTCGTTTATGATGCGAAGGAGAAGACTGTCTCCTTCCGTCTCATGAATGAGGATCACGAGCTGACTTTGGATGAGTTTGCGGGCCACCTGGGTTTAGAGGCTGAGGGGACGGTATACCTTAGTTACGTGGCTAAGAACAGTGGTGCACCTCTCTATTTTCCTTACTTGACTGGCCGACCTGCCCCTAGTGCCAGTGCTATGTTGATTAATGATATACAACACATGACCCTTCGTATGTTTCTGAGGATGTTGACCTGTCTGTTGTACTCGAGAGATGATGTGAGCAAGCTTAATTCCCATGAAGTCATGTTGTTGATGTCCTACCTGAACCTGCACCGTGGAAAGCCCCTTTACTATAGTGCTTCGGGGATAGTGTTCTCCAGTCTTGAGCACATGGTAGAGTCCCCGAACCGCCACATTGCTTGCGGGGCCATAGTGACCCGCTTAGCCCAGCGTCTGACCGATTTTGAGGCCCCACCTCCCTCGGGGGATGAGTTTGTTAAGACTGTGCCTACCATGAACGCCAAGTATTGGTGTCAGAACAGATGGTTGAGGAAGATGCCTGATGGGTCTTATGCTTGGAGAGTGAGAGGATCTATGTGGATGGTACTTCTCGACCGTGCCCGTCTTCCCGTTGTTGGCCACCTAGCTAAGTGGGAGCCTATAGGTGGGGTGCCTAGACCTGGACCTCAGTACTACTTGATCGATCCCACGATCCTTTTAGTCCTACCTAAGCCTACCACAGCGTCTGAGGGACAGCAGGCTCCTCCCCCACCTCGTGAGCACCATAGAGTTAGACAGCCTAGGGTGGACCCGGTTGAGGCTGAACCCTCTTACTCCATGCCGAGCTACTAACCACAATAGTACTCGCCCTACCCCACAGTTCATGACCCTAGGATGCAGGTGAGCGACTTGACCGAGCGGATCTCCACCACCTTGGAGCTTTGAAATATGCATGAGATGGTCCATAATCAGGGCATAGGGACTGAGCTAGTGCAGCCTGTCGGGTGGAGAGGACATGGGGTAGACACGGGAGTCTTCCACAGCTATGGAGTTGACCCCGGCTTTTGGAGGCCACCTGAGGAGACCGAGTTTGGCTGCCTCGCGGGACCGTGGGGAGCCAACTATGGCAGCCAGCTAGGAGGAGGAGATTACTCAGCACCGGGGTTATCAGTGAGCTAGTACTTCGGGAGCCGGAGCTTCGGGTGCAGGTGGCGATGATGAGATGGATGGGGGTCCATATCAGTGATTTTCTTGTATCTTCTAGACTTGTTTTGGTTGTGTTGGATACTTATCTTTTGATTTAAACTTTTACATTTGGATGACTGTACTTGACTGTAACACCCCAATACTCCAAGTGCCTTACCAGGACCACTCAGGTATGAAGACATTACCATCTCGGTTACCCGAGGCAATGATAATCAAACAACAATAAAGAACCAACGTTTATTATAAATAATTTAGTGAATAGATACAATCCTCAAAACCAAACCAAAGTACGATACATTATTCAAACTGACTGTCTAACTGAAATGTAAATAAACTAAAGGCTACAGCGGAAGACTCCTATCATCATGTCGTGGCATCCCAGCTATCCCAAGACTCATCTCAATACCGCTCAATATCTGCTCACCATCCCCGAATGGATCACCGCAGTTTACAAAACAACACCGGGTCGATACTAATCACACAATCAATATAGACAACAATAACAAGATAAACAGACAAATTGACACACACACACACACACCACCAATTCCCATCATCTCAATCCCGATCCCACCGGACCACCGCGATGGGGGACCGCAGCCGTACCCACCAAATCCCCGCTCCACATAGTGAGCGATAACCCCGTCCATTAATGTGCACATCCCCTTCCGTGGCGGGTTCCACGAAGGGCGAAACTAGGGCGTGAAGTCACTCCCGCAAGTGACCCCACTCACCGAGAACGCATCTCGAGAACCATCAACAAAGCAATCGCAACCACAAACACAAGACAATCATTATATCAAACAACCAAATACAAGACATCACCAATATCCCATTATGGGACTAATACGAGTAGGAAATCCTACCTGGAAAGCACAACATCAGACGGTATCAACAAACCGTATCAAAAAGCCTCTTCTACGAACCCTCCTCCTATCATATAACACATAGAGGCTACACATCACATACTACACACAAAAACCCCCAATCTCTAAATTAGGGTTTAACCAAATCAAGGGAAAAACAATAAAAAGGGTACATAGATCTTACCCTCGACGCAAGGAACTCAACGATACGAATAACGACAAGAACTGACCGTCTGAACTCCGGGAATTGCTAAGAATGCGATTAGGAAGATGAACTGGTTGCTTTCTCTCTTAAACAGGGATTTAGGTTTTGTAAAAGTGATTTAAAACAATGACGACGAAACTTAAATACCTTAATCGCATAATTAACAAAACCCGAGAAAACTCCCCGTAAAACCGGACACTCGATCGAGTACCCAAGGCTACTCGATCGAGTACCCCCTTACTCGATCGAGTACCCTAGTTACTCGATCGAGTACCCAACAGGTCAGAAACTATTTTATTTCGCAAAACTCCCTTACTCGACAGAGTAAGGCCTACTTGATAGAGTACCCCAAGACTCATAAATACGGAGTATTACAGTCTTCCCTCCTTAAAAAGAACTTCGTCCCCGAAGTTCAACCCATACATAAAAACAAACATACTAACTCGATCAAGACGCAACAACGTGACTAAGAACTCAAAACAAAACTCCAACCCAAACATGAACTCGTAACACCAACTCCACTAACTATTCCTACCTCCACAACATGGCTCACGATATCGTATCAACTCCATTATATCTCTCTCAACACTAACTCCATACCCTACCAAAATACTCATAACATCAAACGGAAAGTTACATTCTACCACCCTTAAAAGGAACTTCGTCCTCGAAGTTTACTCACACTCATAAACATCCTCATCCAACTGCCAAGACTATCGAACTCATAACCATCATCATCCAACTGTCAACACTATCCAAATATTCTCACACTCCTAAACATCGAACTACTACCAGTATGGTCATGACCTTTAACAAAATTAACCACAACACGAATCAACCTTTTATTCGACATCAAGACTCAAAATTCCAAATATATTACCATATGCACACCCATCAAAATCTCTTTTATCACATCCTACTCCTCTTA
>NC_133530.1:61882767-61923039 GCF_048544455.1 Silene latifolia | reverse complement strand
TATCAAAAGCCTCTTTCTACGAACCTCCTCCTATCATATAACACATAGAGGCTACACATCACATACTACACACAAAACCCCCAATCTCTAAATTAAGGTTTAACCAAATCAAGGGAAAAACAATAAAAAGGGTACATAGATCTTATCCTCGACGCAAGGAACTCAACGATACGAATAACGACAAGAACCGACCGTCAACTCCGGAATTGCTAAGAATGCGATTAGGAAGATGAACTGCTTTCTCTCTAAACAGGATTTAGGTTTTGTAAAGTGATTTAAAACAATGACGAAAACTTAAATACCTTAATCGTGATAATTAACAAAACCCGAGAAAACTCCCCTCAGAAACCACACTCGATCGAGTACCCAAGGCTACTCGATCGAGTACCCCCTTACTCGATCGAGTACCCTGTTACTCGATCGAGTACCCAACAGTCGAAACTATTTTATTTCGCAAAACTCCCTTACTCGACGTAGTAAGGCCTACTTGATAGAGTACCCCAAGACTCATAAATACTGGTATTGCGCTTCCTTTCCTTAAAAAGAACTTCGTCCCCGAAGTTCAACCCATACATAAAAACAAACATACTAACTCGATCAAGACGCAACAACGTGACTAAGAACTCAAAACAAAACTCCAACCCAAACATGAACTCGTAACACCAACTCCACTAACTATTCCTACCTCCACAACATGGCTCACGATATCGTATCAACTCCATTATATCTCTCTCAACACTAACTCCATACCCTACCAAAATACTCATAACATCAAACGGAAAGTTACATTCTACCACCCTTAAAAGGAACTTCGCCCTCGAAGTTTACTCACACTCATAAACATCCTCATCCAACTCGCCAAGACTATCGAACTCATAAATTCATCATCATCCAACTCACAACACTATCCAAATATTCTCACACTCCTAAACATCGAATTACTACTAAGACGGTCATGACCTTTAACAAAATTAACCACAACACGAATCAACCTTTTATTCGACATCAAGACTCAAACTTCCAAATATATTACCATATGCACACCCATCAAAATCTCTTTTATCACATCCTACTCCTCTTAAGATAAATGTTACGTCCTCGTAACTCGCTAATACTAAATCTTAGATACATCTCATTACCCTCTTTACCACCACATGTGCAAGATAACCGTTTATAAACCAAACACTCACCATTCTTATATTCAAGGCTCCCATACATAAACATTTCTCATTCCTCAACTCATTCGGCATAGCACCTAACCTATACCATAAACTCGTAGCAAAGTCACCATACTAACTCTCCATTATTACTGCAAAACAACATACCCCTCTATGTAAAGCACCTACCTCCCAAATGCATAACTCATGATCCCTACTGCGTTACGTACACTCACACTAGATCCTCAAGTTCTTTCATTCATTACCGCAAGACTCATACATAGCTTAACACGACACTTATTATTCAACACCCTACACTCACTGTCCTCAACAAAGGATTATAAACCACCTGCATATATCGATCATTACCACACATGTTCTACTTAATCACTTGCCATTATCATGTCCACTAAAGCCTTATTTAGAACAAGATCAAAATTATCAAATAACCTCTCACAACCGTGTTCCATTAACCGAATATCACTATACCATGACAACAACGAAGACATATACAACTCTATTCCATATCATACTCTACCCTCATTCTCAAACTTAACCCGATAAAGAAAACACCAATGATCAAGACGACTGCCCTATCTCATCCAAATCCGAAACTCACAGAAACAACAACAAACGAAACAACAATCTATGTATAATTGGTATGTACTTTCGAAACTCGAATCATAATCATCCCGCCTACTCCATCACAACCGGTGACGGCATCACAACACCGCCACCAACAACACTACACCAGCGAAAAAATACCCGCATCACAACACTAAATATCGTGCCCGGATCACCACCCGAGGCACCACAACCACATCGATAGACATCACAACATACACAATCCCATAAGTACTGACTCAACATAACTTCTTGAACAAGAAAAACTTACTCAAATCCACTTTGCTAAATCACAAAGCAACATATTATATGAATTAAACAGATAATAACATCATGAATATCATCCCCTTACCGGATCACGGAATCAACATATATCATGAATACATACAAGTATAACCAGTCATGCCAGATCAATCAAATTATTACCCTTTTGAATATCATTCAATTAAATTACCGTGTTCAACATATATTGCGTAACATTCGGATAACAACATTATAACTATCACACCATACCACTTCTTGTGAGGTCAGAACCTCACACAAACATTTATATATAACATAGACCCATAATCACATCCAACCAATCAATCCTGATCACGTAAGTTACCACTCAACAAAGGTTACCTGTCACTCGAGCTTAACTCATATGCCCCTCATCACATTCTTCCATTCGCATACCCAACACCTTCTCCATACATAACCATACAAATGCTAACACTCATTATGAGAAATGCCTCCCAAGACTATGTCTTATACTTCCTCACAACCATACTTATCAATGCGCTCTACCAAAATCAGCCTCTTTAGAATTACCATCTCTCTTAACATACCGTCACCCTTAACCACTAGTCATAAACCATAACACTACCACTTTGTCTCTGGACATCAAACCTCTTCACTCATCTCTAAACATCACGATTTCTTTCCTATCTTTGGTTAACATCCCAAACAACGAACATCAAACCCATCAACAAAATTACCTCAACATTATTCCCAATACTATCTTATTTGTATTGTCATCTAACTCTCCACCAAATATCTCGTATCGTTCCAATACTCCACCAACTTCTTACTCCCTTAGTTCCTCGAAACTCATTATCAATCATGTTGTCCTGAAACTCCTATATAACCATTAGCTAACATCCTCGTGATACTATCACCCATTTTGATGATTCCTTACTTTTATATCACATAACTCCGTGAACATTTTCCTCGCTTACTTTTATCCTTCCTTTCTCTTTACACTCAATAATACCAATTAATAGTTCAACTCCTTATTCCTTCTACCTAACTCTTTATTAAACCAGTTACCCTTTTTTTTTTTTTTTTTTTTTTTTTTTTGTTGCCCCAAAACTCAATTTCCCTCATTTCGTATTAATACCATCTCACTCTTTCTTACCATCAATCTTTTCTTATCCTGCTCTTTCTCACACTTAACATAAATCACCCACCACCTCATGCTATTACTCACCCTGATCTCTCATAACTTACTTGCTCAAGGAAGTCACACATTAGTTTCGTTTCTTAATGAACCAAATCTCCCAAACTCACTCACTATCCGCAAATCTACGTCGCGACATGCCTCCATTAAGTTCGCTATATACCACTCTTCTCAATTCCTCTAAAACGACCTTTCATTACATATATTCTTACTCAACTCTATTTCTAACCATCTCCCTCCATAATTCGTTATACATCTCCGGTTGCTACTATCCACATCCTTTCTTTCAATCTTTTCATTCTCACGTTCCTTAAACTTGCATCACTCTTTGCTCACTTTCACTTATTCTTACATTACTCAACACACAATCATATCACTCATCCCGTCTCACAAAACATGCTCTATGCCTCAATTAAGCCATACCAATCTCCCTTTTCTTTTTCCACTATCTATCACAACACATAGAACTCATGTCCTCCCACCGAACTCCTACTCACCACAAAGCCACTCACTACACCATAAGATTGGGTAACTTACGCATCAGGATCAATATACATATAAAACGGTGCATAAAGAAGCAAAATATTACCTTTGAATTAAACATAATATGCAACAAATGTCAAAAGATAAGCATACGACCCAAAACAGGGGTCACTAGATCGAAATCTGATCTCGATCGAGTAAGGGACTTACTCGATCGAGTAGGTGAAGATCGAAGCACGTAAAACAAATTATTGGGGACACTCGATCGAGTAACTGACGACGATCGATCAGTACCCTTCTACTCGATCGAGTACCAAGGCTACTCGATCGAGTACCACGCATTTCTCAAAGACTGTCCCGTTTTCAAAACAGTCATAACTCACTCATTACTTGGTCGTTTTGGGCGTGTGACCTATCGTTAGAATCGTAAAAGGACAAGCTATCACCTCCAATTGGAATCACATCAAAATCATTTATGTATCTCAAGTTATAACAGTTTAAAGACAACTTTGTCAGAATCGACGACATAACTATTTGATTTTTACTTCCAAATAGCTTAAACAACAACCAAGCAAACAAAACCAGTCCAAAACTCATAAAACCAGTATTCATAATCATATGTTACTATTTTCAAAAGCCAAGCAACAACATTCATCATGCACATAATTTATCTAACTTGCCAATTATGACTTACCCACATGTTTTTATCCTATCACTTTTCCGTAAACAAAATCACAAATACATGACATCAAGTCCCCTATTCACATGTTACTAGCATAACAACATTATAAAATAACTTCCATTATATAACATGCTTAATCAAGAACCATGTTATCATACCACGATGATTCATCTTTTTCCACTAATTCATCCATCATACCACATATTTATCCACCATATTCGTTCAACATATTCACCAAACACATGTTCAATTCACACTCCCAACCTTCTGTACTTTTACTCAACACAACAACAACAACATGTATACTTACACATCGCTTTATATATATCTATATAGACAAAACACTTTTCCTTACATAATTATAACATGTCAAATTACATGTATCAATAATTATACTTTCATGCTTTACAATCAACCAACATACAATTCACGTCATTATCATCTTTCATCCATCAATTCATACAACATACTACTACATAGATACACACAGCACACAATAAGCACATAACGATCCCGACACATATCCCATGGGGACAGTTCAAGGATTGTAGGCGAGTTCGCGACTTTAGGACGTCTCCCAAGTCTTTGCATTAGCTCCTACAACCTTTACCCCGGGTTCATTTTAATTGACTCCCTAGATTCATTAGATTCATTGGTTACAGGTTTCAGGATCGTCTCTCTGATACCATTTGTAACACCCCATACTCCAAGTGCCTTACCAGACCACTCGGTATGGAGACATTACCATCTCGGTTACCCGAGGCAATGATAATCAAACAACAATAAAGAACCAACGTTTATTATAAATAATTTAGTGAATAGATACAATCCTCAAAACCAAACCAAAGTACGATACATTATTCAAACTGACTGTCTAACTGAAATGTAAATAAACTAAAGGCTACAGCGGAAGACTCCTATCATCATGTCGTGGCATCCCAGCTATCCCAGTACACATCTCAATACCTGCTCAATATCTGCTCACCATCCCCGAATGGATCACCGTAGGTTTACAAAACAACACCGGGGTCAGTACTAATCACACAATCAATAAAGACAACAATAACAAGATAAACAGACAGCTGAATTGTCACACACACACACACACCACCAATTCCCATCATCTCAATCCTGACTGTCCACTGGACCAGCCCTGCCAGTGGGGGACCGCAGCCGTACCCACCAAATCCCCGCTCCACATAGTGAGCGATAAACCTGTCCATTAATGTGCACATCCCCTTCCGTGGCGGGTTCCACGAAGGGCGAAACTAGGGCGTGAAGTCACTCCCGCAAGTGACTCCACTCAGCCGAGAACGCATCTCGAGAACCATCAACAGCAATCGCAACCACAAACACAGTACAATCATTATATCAAACAACCAAATACAGCACATCACCAATATCCCATTATGGGACTAATACTGAGTAGGAAATCCTACCTGGAAAGCACAACGATCGAGGCGGTATCAACAATTTGTATCAAAAAGCCTCTTCTACGAACGCTCCTCCTATCATATAACACATAGAGGCTACACATCACATACTACACACAAAAACCCCCAATCTCTAAATTAGGGTTTAACCAAATCAAGGGAAAAACAATAAAAAGGGTACATAGATCTTACCCTCGACGCAAGGAACTCAACGATACGAATAACGACAAGAACTGACCGTCTGAACTCCGGAAATTGCTAAGAATGCGATTAGGAAGATGAATCGTTTGCTTTCTCTCTTAAACAAGGATTTAGGTTTTGTAAAAGTGATTTAAAACAATGACGACGAAACTTAAATACCTTAATCGCATAATTAACAAAACCCGAAAAAACTCCCCGAAAAACCGGACACTCGATCGAGTACCCCTTACTCAATCGAAAATACCCTAGTTACTCGATCGAGTACCCAACAGGTCAGAAACTATTTTATTTCGCAAAACTCCCTTACTCGACAGAGTAAGGCCTACTCGATAGAGTACCCCAAGACTCATAAATACGGAGTATTACATTGACCTTAAGGCCATTACTTGTTTTAGCTTACTTTGGGCATGACAGATTAGGTTTGGACACGCATTTGGTATGAAGTTGTGACTTTGCAGGTTAGCTGGCGGGGGGTGAAATTGATTTCACAACGGAAATCGTCATTGCCTGTCAAAACTCGACCGAGTAGAGGTTACTCGGCCGAGTATACTTGAATGCCCAAACGAGTAACGCTTACTCGACCGAGTGATCCTTAATACCCTACGAGTATCCGTGTGTCGCATGAATGGTGTTGTAAATTGTTCTAGATTCGTATGTTTAATTATTTAGTCGTTTGTGTACTATGCTAGATTGCTATTATAGAGTACCCGGCCTAGTTGTAGTAGTAATGTAATGTGTCATGTGCCTGAGTTGAGATGACATTAGAATCATGATGTTTCTTGGTATGTAGCTCTTTCGGTGTTATCTACGCGTGCATCTTTTCTTTCCTAGAAGTTATAGTATAGCGTGGAGTATGAGTGGAGACGTCTAGTGATTATACAATAAAGGTATGACTCATGAGTATGTCTATTTATGGGTAAGCGTTGTCTTTGAGTTCACTGAACTTCGGGGACGAAGTTCCTTTTAGAGGGGTAGATATAACATATCGCGGCGATATAAAAGTGCCCATATAAATTAAAGTCACAACAAAGTTCTTGTGTGCGTAGCCTTCTTTCCTTAAATGCCTGTCAACTATGATCATTTTCCAGCTATGTTGTATGTTCATCTTCCGGCTATGTTGTCTTGTGATGAGTTAAAGTGCTATGTTGTCTTGTGGTGAAGTAAAGTGTCATAACCGATAATAGAATAAGATTTTAGGGATATAGTGGGGTTATTGACCAGTTGTGTGTTGATCGCTGTCTTATACAATGAAGTTTAGCGATAATACTTGTGGTGTTGTTTTGTGGGGGTCGATGTTGGTACGCCTTATACTAGAGGGAAAGTCTTTGAGGTAGCTAACCTCGCTGTTGAGACGAGTGGGCCGAACTTCGGAGACAAAGTTGTTTTTATGGGGGGAAGACGGTAATACCTAGGATATTTAAGGACTTTTTTGACTCCCCTTTGACCAGGAAGGACCTTTAGGAAGAGATAGGTGAGGGCCTGGGTTAGGTTAGGTGCGTTAAGAGAGTGTTTACTCGACCTAGCAGAGACTACTCGGCCGAGTATTGTGTATACTCGACCGAGTACGGCAGTACTCGACCGAGTATGGCTGCTGTTGACGCGTTGATATAAAAACACAAGTTCGCGAGATTCATTTTATTTCTCATTTTCTCGACAGTTTCTCTTCCTCTAACCCTAGCCTACCTCTCTCTCCAATCACCTATACTTTCACACACTCTCATACATGTAGCCTACACCTCAACCATGGGAAAGACGGGGATGCTTAGGAAGGATGCGTGCGTGGTAGTCGTTCGTGTCACCGTCGGTCCCCGTCATTAGGTAAGTCGATGTCTTGTGGTTTCCTACAGTAGATTGTTGGAAGTAGTTGTATAATCGGCTGTGGTCATCGTTGTAGGATTCATCTCGGAGTCTTGCTTGGCTATATGTGGATGCATTTCATGATTGGCGATAAGGTAGGGTTTCCCTACTCAGTTTTTGTTGATTGAATTAAGATGTGATTGTTTTGTGTTTACTGTATCTACTGATCATCAGAGTGTTGGTGTTGCGGTGTTAGTTGTGATGTTGTGATGATTGTGGTGGAGTCACTTGCGGGAGTGGCTTCACGCCCTAGTTCGCTCTCCGTGGAACCCGTCACGGAAGGGATGTGCACATTAAGGGAGACGGGTTATCGCTGTTGATGAGCGGGATTTAGGTGGGGATTGGCTGCGGTCCCCATCGCGCGAGGATTACCTGCCGCGATGGGTAATCGCAAGGCTACACACTTTGGCGTGTAGTCGCCATCAAAGTGAGTTCGGGAGACCGGAGATGGTGGATGATCAGCTGGTTACTTATCTTATATGTCTTATCTCGATTATGCAGTACTGACCCCTTGTTATGTTTTCAAAACTATGGTGATCCATTCGGGGATGGTGAGAAGTTGGCTTAGCAGGTGCACAAATGGTCTATTACTATTGGGCATGGAGGGAGTCGAGTCATCACGCTACCGGTCTAGAAAGGTAGATGCATTAGTTCATTGTAGTCTTTGTTATCACTTGTAATCAGTTTTGTATTTCGTTGTAAAGAGTTACGGTAATATAACATAGGAGTTCTTTTATTGTCTATTTGATCTACTACCTCGTGTAACCGAGATGGTAACTCCTTCATACACTGGGATGGTCCTTGGTAAGGCGTTCTGGTGTGTGGGGGTGTTACATCTTGGCTCACCCTGATACAGGCCATAGTCTTGTTTTGTGGAGGGTAATGCACTCTCAACAAGCACCTTTAAAGGAGGATCAGAGATCCCTCATTTTCAGGAGTAGATGTACTATTCAGGGAAGGGTATGCAACTTGATCATTGATGGGAGGAGCTGCACCAATGTGGCATTTGTCACCTTGGTTAATATACTCAATCTGAGCACCCAGGAGCACCCCAACCCTTACAAGCTCAAATGGTTAAAGAAGGGAACTGAAGTCAAGGTGGACAAACAATGCCTGGTTCTATTTTCTATTGGGAATGTTTATAAAGATGAGATCTTGTGTGATGTGGTCCCTATGGATGCTTGCCACCTACTATTGGGTAGACCATGGGAATTTGATAAGAATTCTATCGACCAGGGAAGGAGCAATACCTATTCCTTCAAACAAGGTAGCAAGAAGATCACATTGACCCCTCTACCACCTAATCAGAAGAACTATGGGAGTCCAAGTGTGACTGATGGACTCAATGGAGTCTTGTTTCTATCTGAAGTAGAAATGGTCAAGGAAATACAGCAAGAGCAGCCTGTGCTTACCTTGCTGTCCAAGGAGATTCATGAGGATGTGGAGCATCAACTGCCAGTAGAGATTAGACCATTACTGGAACAATACCAGGATGTCTTCTCTGCTGAGTTGCCAAGTGGATTGCCCCCACTAAGAGGCATTGAGCACTAGATTGACCTTGTGCCAGGATCTGTACTCCCTATGAGACTTGCATACAGGTGTGATCCTGATGCTACTAGCGAATGGCAGAAGCAGATTAATGAGCTAATGAACAAAGGTATTGTAAGAGAGTCCCTGAGTCCCTGTGCTGTCCCAGCACTATTGGTACCTAAGAAGGATGGCACTTGGAGGATGTGTATTGACAGCAGAGCTATTAACAACATCACAGTCAAGTATAGGTTCTCTCTTTATGTTGACTCAGATGAGGGGGTGGGTGAGACCTTAGAAACCGTTTTAGAAAATACTGAAAGAAAAATAGAGGAGACCATTAGCGTGGTTGATAATCCCTTTTATAAGGATAATTTAGAACCCCTCTATGATTCTTACACAGATAGTGAGGACGACTGGGAGGGTCTCTTTGAGAACTTCCCTACTGAAGAGTCCAGCCCTAAGGAGAGTGAGGAGAAAAGTTTTGACAGTCTTGAGGTTAAATGGGATAGTTATGACGATATTATGGATGAACCTATTGTTGAGGACCCAATTGACCCAATTGACTTTACTGTCCCATGCATTTGGGATGAATACCCACCTTCTCTTTTAGCATACCATATTCCTCCACCTCACAATACTAACCCGTCAGTGCATCTGGATTATACTCGCGTTATTTTTGAGTCGAATGCTCATGAGCTCTCTTATTTTCTACTCGTGGTAAATTTGAGATTCTATATTCCGCCCTTAGCTGGAGGGATGAATAATTTTGTGGAAGGTGATGAGTGGAAGACTGCCTTCAAAACTAAGCAAGGGCTGTATGAGTGGTTGGCTATGCCATTTGGGTTATCAAATGCCCACAACACTTTTAGGAGGTTGATGACAGAAGTGCTGAGGCCTTGTTTGGGAAGGTTTTCTGTGGTGTACTTTGATGATATCCTCATCTACAGCAAATCCACAGGAGAACATTTGAGCCATCTTGAGGAAGTGTTCCAAATCCCGAGAGGCAGCAAGCTATTTGGAAAGTTAGAGAAGTGTACCTTCTTGGCTTCTAAGATCAAGTTCTTAGGTACATCATCTCTCGGGAGGGGAATTTTGTGGACCAAGATAAGATTGATGCCATAAAATCTTGGCCAATCCCTAAGAGCATCACTGAAGTAAGAGGCTTCCATGGCCTTGCTTCCTTTTACAGAAGATTTATTACGAACTTCAGTGTTGTTGCTGCCCCAATCACAGAGTGTATGAAGAAAGGAGAATACAAATGGACTTATAATGCTCAACAAGCATTCAACCTGCTCAAGAGAATGTTGTGTGAGGCACCTGTTCTCAGGCTACCTGATTTCAACCGTTTGTTTGAGGTAGAAAGTGATGCCAATGGAGTTGGCATAGAGTCAGTTGATTCGGAAAGAAAGCCAGTGGCTTACTTTAGTGAGAAGTTGAGTGGAGCAAGCTGAGCTACTCCACTTATGACAAAGAATTCTATACAATTGTCAGAGCTCTTATGCATTGGAGTCATTATCTTAAGCCAAAGCCTTTTGTGCTACATTTAGATCATGAGACTTTGAAGTACTTCAATGGCCAGCACAAGCTGAATCACAGGCATGCTAAGTGGGCTGAGTTATTACAATCCTTCACATTCTCAAGCAAGTACAAGGAGGGAAAGCAAAACATTGTTGTTGATGCACTGTCTAGGAGTTATTCATTGCTGACAGTTATGGAACTGAAAGTTCTTGGGTTTGAGTTCATGAAAGAGCTATACAAAGACTCTGGATGTCATACAGGAGCAGTTCTATTGGCCCAAAATGATGGGAGATGTCAAGGTGATGCTCAGGAAATGCTCCATCTGCCAGCAGGCTAAGAGCTCCTTCCAAAGAGGCCCTTACACACCATTACCAGTACCAAACAAACCCTGGGAGGATGTGAGCATGGATTTTATCATAGCCTTACCAAGGACTTTAAGGGGGAATGATTCAGTGATGGTTGTAATTGACAGGTTCAGCAAAATGGCTCATTTCATAGCCTGTAAGAAAACTGAGGATGCTGTGAGTGTTGCTGAGCTTTATTTCACTAATGTTGTCAAGCTTCATGGGGTCCCTAAGACCATAGTCTCAGACAGAGATGTCAAGTTCATGAGTTATTTCTGGAAGACCTTGTGGAAGTTGCTCAATACCAGGTTGCTGTTAAGTACATCACACCACCCACATACATATGGCCAGACTGAGGTCACTAACAAAACCCTGGGAAGAATATTGAGATGCATTGTTAACAAGTCTTTGAAGGACTGGGATTTAAAATCGCCATAAGTCGAGTTTGCTTTCAAAAGGGCTCTGCATCCGCAAATCGGTCACACCATTTGAAGTGGTTTATGGGATCAATCCTCTGATGCCCTTAGATATTTCAAGTGTACCTAAGGAATAAATGAACTATGATGCTAAGAAGAGGGTGGAACACATGCTGAAGCTCCATGAAACGGTCAAGAAACAAATTGAGAAAGCCAATGACAGGTATAAGAAGCAAGCCAGGAGTCCTAAGCAGAAGAAAGAATTTATGCCAGGTGATCTTGTATGGATCCACTTAAGGAAGGAAAGGTTCCCTTCTAAGAGAATGAACAAGCTGATGCCTAGAGCAGAGGGTCCTTTCGAGGTCATTGAGAAAATTGGTCCAAATGCTTACAAGATAGACCTTCCTCGTGAGTATGGGGTAAATGGCACATTCAATATATGGGACCTGAGTCTTTACTATGGTGCGCCCGATGATGAAGAGGACCAGGCTTGAGGTCAAGCCCTTTTCAAGAAAGGGAGGTCTGCAGCAGAGCCGAATAGGGACTGCCAATCCCGATCAGGCCACAGTCCAAGTCCTAGCAACACCCCTTGAACCACCCCCAACTCAACCAGTCAAGAGGTTCACCAGGTCCAGTTATCAGCTGCCTATATGGCCAGCTGGAGCAGGCCTCAACTGAAAGTCCAAGCAAGGTCCCTAAGCATCCTACCAGTCATCCTAAAATGCAATGTAATTCAAATAGAAATTCCAAAGAACAGAAAGCAAGGCGGTCACATGTTGAAGTTAAAGCATAAAGCAAAGATTTCCTTATTTAGTGAGGCATTTTTTAGGCTCCTTGAAAAGAGTTGCTGCAACTTTTTCCACAAAGCCTACCATAGACAAAGAACAAGAAGCCTTGACTTCATCTAGCCACCAAATAAACAAAATCGTGCACAAGAGGACAACCGATGCTGATAGCCTACAACCATGCTTTATCCAGTCTGTTTTACCCAATTGCTATTTGTTTTCACTTATTCACTTTATTTACGAGCTTGTAAGATAATTTATTTTGTTTTTATTCATCTTAGATTAATTCTGGACCATTGGATGCTAGGGTTTCGAATTGTATTGCAAAGACAAGGCTAATATAAGGACCTGTGTCTCATCTGTTTCAAGCAGATTGTTTTTGAATGAAAAATAGCCTTGAGACTTCTCTCATTTCTTTAAAACTTGTATTAAACTGTAGTTTGGAAACCTGGCCTGATATTTAACCTGTGAACTCTGTGGTTAATTGATCAAAGTCAGTTTGACATCATTAAGTTGAACCTGTGTCCATCAGTGGTTCAGTTTAATTGTGTTGAGCAAAGATCAGCTTTAATCTTGTGTCAATCTGTGGGTTTGAGTCTGAAATTTGTTAAGTTATAATCTTAAATTTCCTGTGAATTATCTTTGGGAATTTAGGGTCATAGCTATATCCCTGAGTCACTCAAACAAGTCACATACTCAGTTAAGCCAGTCTGTCTGAATCTCAGGATTTCAGGCTGTTTCAATTAACATTAAAAATACTTAGGGATCTTCAAAATTCATGAAACTTGGCTCAGTTTCAGTTTAATATCCAAATTAAATTACTACAAATTTTGAGAATTTTCCAAGGTCATTTGATATTTTTAAAGTATCCTGCAAGGTCCAGCTGTATTGTTGCTTGTCCATAGGGTTTACACTGCAATAACCATATTCTAAACACATAAAGATGGTTAGAGAACCATCTTGGCTATATTATTTAAGGATTAAATCTGCTAGAAATGTCTTAGGCAGTTGAACAATGAAATATATACAACGGAAATTGAGTACACTTGCAATAATGAGATATGCAAGAAGGAGGGGATCATATTAGGATTCTGTTTTATGAATTGGAGGAACTATGGTAGTTCGTTCCAATAACCGAAGGTCCTATCCCTACACACTGTGAGGACAGTGGGAGTTATTCAATGGCAAGAGAGCCTATGTCTAGATTGGATCTAGACACATACTCAAAGAAGTTCTTATAATACAAGATTATACACAAGAATGGGAAATAGTGTATAGTAAGGTTAGGGAAAGTGCAATTTGTTGCTAAAACTTGCTAACCAAGGCCTTTTCATAGGTTAAGCATGATAAGTCATCCCATTTCAATTGAGTTGAGATGTATAGTTATATATAATATTAAGTATGGATTTTATATTATGTAGTAATTGATATGCTACCAATTTTACATATGTGATAATACATTCATCGTTTGAGTTTTATTAAAACTCTTTTATTACTTTGTTATATCCAAATAGGTTGTTAGGACAATGTTGAACCCTATTAAAGTGAATTTGATTAACATAGTATTGGCCCCTAGTTGCTTATATGAGGTGACGTCTCCAAGTGACTAGAGTGTGATGCGATTGATGACAAGTTCAAGTGGCATAGGGTCATAAGGGATGACTAGTCGATCACAAAGGCAGACTGTATGGGACACTCTGTCGGGCAGTGACCGCTTATAGAGTTCTGGCAACATTTATATAGCTTGGTCGTGGCTAGAGCTATTATAGTATTCTTTTGAGTCGATTCTTTGACTAGAGACTGTTCGCCCAAGATGGCACAGTTTCTGAGTGACTTTGATTTATGCTCTACGATTTTCGTAACTTAGGTCAAATGGGCATCTTTTGGGTCATGATGAGCTGTGGCGGTTAGAAAGGAGCAAAGGCAATAGGAATTGTCCGCCCCCCTTATCAGGGGTTATTTAAAATCTCAAGGCCACTCGAGGAGTAGTGAATCAAAATGCGTGGCCACGCTCGAATGTATCTACGGTGAGATAATACCGGTCACACATTACTCTCCAGATTGAGGAAACCACTCTAGATATTATCAAATTCAAGTATGACCTGTAAGACACCTTGCATTGAGTGGGACATTATGTAATAGGACAAGAGAATTGGTGACGCACACTTGTCTCAGACAAGTGGGAGATTGTGGAGTATGTGTCCTCGACAATACTGCGATCACATGTTTAAATCTCATAATAAGAATACATAAGGGATGATTCAATTATATAGTCAACTGATCAACATTAATCATTAATGATTGGCTAAATAGAGTTTGACATTAGTGTCGTTTGACGGTGTTCATTAGTTGATCCCTTAAGGTCACACCTATAGGACGATTCCCAAACTGTAAAGTTAATTAATCGTATATTGATACTTGATTAATTAATTCCTTAAATTGAACAAATTTTATTTGTGAGTGAGAATTATATATCTTATTTTAATGTGATTAAATAAGATTCAATTTAGTAATTAATATGTTATATTACTAAAATTGATTAATGTTTATGAAACATTTGAGATAAGAGTAATTGGTTAATTGTAATTACAACTTCGAAAGCACTTTAGACCAATTGTCAGAATATGCTTTATAAGATCATCTCCAAGCTACTTTGTAATAGGCTATCTTTGGTTTTGCCTGATCTCATTCATGATAATCAAGGAGCCTTTATAAAGGGCAGGTCCATTATTGAGAATTTCCTTATATGTCAAGATATTGTCCAACAATATTCAAGGAAGGGTGTCTCTCCTAGATGTCTTTTCAAGATTGACCTTCAAAAGCTTATGACATCGTGTTGAATGGGAGTTTGTTGAACAAATGTTTCATGGACTCAACTTCCCTACTCATTTTACTCAACTGGTTATGGTGTGTGTCAAGTCTACTGCATTTACTTTATCACTAAATGGAAGCAATTTTGGATATTTTAAGGGGCAACGAGGGCTTAGACAAGGAGACCCTATATCTCCTATGATCTTTACCATGTGCATGGAGTATTTGACAAGATTGATCATGTAACACCCCCTCATACCAAGGTACCTTACCAGACTACCCCAAAGATGAAAGGTTGTTACCATCTCGGTTGCCCGAGGTTAGTATATATCAAAAGCAACAGTCCAAACACATTTATTAATGTACGGTAATTATAAAAGTTACATAGACTCCAAAATCTAATAAACGAAATATCCAAATGGCAACAACTACCAAAACAATAACTAACGCTCGTGATGGTGTCATCTAATCCAGCGTGGTGACTCTCCCATAATTGCCCCAAGCTCAATAAATGTATCACCTATCACAATCTGCTCACCATCCCCGAATGGATCACCGCAGTTTTACAAAACAACAACACGGGTCAAGATTACTCAATCAATATAAGACAACAAACATTACCACCAACATCATCGATCTCACGCACAAGAATCGACTACACACCGAAGTGTGTAGCCCCGCCGATTACCCATCGCAACAGTAATCCTCGCCGCCAGGGTGACCGCAGCCCATCCCCACCTAGTCCAAATTTCATCAACGAGCGACTAACAATCCCTGTCCCTTAATGTGAACATCCCCTCCCATGGCGGGTTCCACGGAGGGCGAACTAGGGTGTGAAGCCACTCCCGCAAGTGACTCCACCACAATCACACAAACCACAAAGATCATCAAAATTGTCCACAACACCACAACCGTCACAACACAATCACCTCACCACCGTCACCACAACACCCATACTCCGATGATCAGCAGATAACAACAATTACAATACAATAGTAATCTCAATCAATTAACAAGATCTTGAGTAGGGGAAACCCTACCTTTTCGCAATCCGCTATGTCAAGCAACCAACCATACAAATGCATAACAAATATCACATCGTCACCTACAACAATAATCACATAATACAATTACACATTGCACAATCCCATTTTCCCCAATTCCATATATACAGTAACCCCAAAAGAATACAAATGACAAGGGAATGAAACTTACCAACAGTAGAATAGGAGACTACACGTAAGGATCACGACGATTTGCACACACAACAAGATATGAGGATGATTAGGGAGTGATTAGGGAGAGATCATAGAATGATTAGGGTTGGAAGTGATGTTTTAGAAACTGACGTCGAATATAAAATAACCCTAACATTCCCTAATCAAACCGATAAAATAACATTCGCCAGACCGGATACTCGGTCGAGTAAAGCTATACTCGGCCGAGTATCATCTACTCGGTCGAGTATTCTCCAAACTCGGCCGAGTATTACTCGGCAGAATCAAAACAGACTCCACAATTAACACTACTCGGCCGAGTAGGCTCTACTCGGTCGAGTATACAACTTAACAAAATCCGTAGTGTTACAATCTTCCCCCCTTAAAAAGAACTTCGTCCCCGAAGTTCCAACCCAACCTATAAAACATGGACGCCTAACACCAGCTCCACTAACCACGCTTACTAGATAACATATCCTCTCGGTATAGACTCTGTTGGGTTCCTTATGTTGATGATAACATGCCCATTTGATTTGTGTCATCTTAGTTTACCTTTTCAGGATATATGATCATATCAAGCATGGATTAAGAAGTGTTGAAGTTGTTATTAATCCCATTGTAATAAGTCATGCGTCATCTAATGTACAAGTTAGAAAGTAGAGTATATTAGAGTAATAAAAACAGTCCCATTTAACATCGTTGCTTTCACACGCAAACAAATTTTTGGATTGTTGCCACAACTCGAGAAACTTGAAGTCCCTTTTTTATCTTTCAAAAGCCTTTCACGTGACTCATATTTTTCAAAGATAAAAATCAGATTTTTATTAAGGAGGTGGTCTTCAATAAAGAGTGGTTTGAATTATTATTTTCAAAATGTTTCCTCTTTATGCAAATTCAACCCTTTGGCTCTTTAAGAAAACAAAGAATGCTTTTTGCCATTTTAGTGTTAACTTGTCATCATGTGACTTGTCTTTTCTCCCTTTGTTTTCTGAATTTGCATGAGCTTTTAAGGTTATTTTTCAAACCATCTTTCCCCATTCTTACCTTTGCAAAAGAGCCCTCTTTGGTGCAAGTTTTGGGTGGTTGCTATTGCCCTTCACATGTGAGGTCTTTGACCCTTCAAAACCCTAGCAACCCCTTCACTCACCTCCTCTATATAAACCGTGTCCCTCCTTCATAAATCCTCAAGACTTTTCTGAAATAATTCTTTCATGTTTGCAAATTGTTTTTAAAGCTTAAAATCGTGTTTATTTGCAAAATCCTTTAAAAGTCTTCAAGTGTCTTCAAGTTGTTACAATGTGGGCTACTCTGCTTTTTCTATACTAAACTCTCTTGCTTATGAATTGTTGATCTTGTAAAAGTTGTCCATTTCTATTCTTTGTTAAGAATGTGTTAGTGGAAACTTGATCCTATAACATTCTAAGTGTGTTAGTAGAGTTTAGGACAGAGTAGTCTTTAACTCTTGACAACCGGAGTAGGTTGTGAGTTGGCAACCTGGAGTAGGTCATGAAGTTAGCTTGTCATAAGAACGGAGTAGTTCTTGTACTAGCTTTACAACCAGAGTAGGTTGGTGTCTTTTATTGTAAGGGTCTTTTAGTTGTCGGAGTAGATCACTAAAAGAAAAGCAATAAAAAGGTAGATTGGACGTAGGCACTTGAGTATTTGCCGAACCAATTCAAAAATCTCGTGTTCATTGTTTTTACTTTATTTCCGCTGCAATTTATTTTGTTTGTTTTGCTTTGCTTTGCTTAACCTTAGAAGTAATGAGTTCATCATACTGTCGCATTTGGTCTCAATCATATTCCATAAATCGAGACAAATAGATACAATCGAACGATTGTTGCTTTCATACTTCAAAAACATTCATCGTGATACTTGTTTGGTTTTTCAATATTATCCAAAGTATCTCCTAATCTCTTTTGTCCTCGTAACTCACTTTAATTCAATAAAGTTGAAGTTATAAATTTTTAAAATAGTACCTAATTCACCCCCTCCCCTCTTAGGTACTTGAATCCATAAACTCAACAATTGGTATCGAGCCTCGTGCTTTGATCGAGGCTAACCGCCTTAGAGTTTGATTCGTGGGTAATGGATTCCGAGAAACACTCCAAGATCCCGGTCTTTACCGGTTCGAATTTTGGATGGTGGAAACTCAAAATGGAACATTACATCAAAAGTATCGATTATCAATGTTGGAACATCATCCAAAATGGACCTCTTGCCATTGAGGAAACCGATATTCTTAACGGTTTCACCAAGACAAAAGAGGAAAGAAATTACAATGAGAACGACTTCAAGCTTGCCGAAAAGAATTCCAAAGCAATGTCGATTCTTCAACGTTGTGTTGGTGAGGGGGAAGTTAGTCGAATCTCCGGGTGTCCTACGGCAAAATCTATTTGGGATTCCCTTGTACTTGCATATGAAGGGACGTCTCAAGTAAGAAAACACCGTATTGACCTTCTCATGCAACATTATGAGATGTTTAGAATGTCAAAAGACGAGTCTTTAAATAGTTTCTCTTCACGTTTTTCTTGTATTATTAATGAGCTTAAAAGTCTAGGAAGGAATTTCGAGTCCAAGGACATCATTCGAAAAATCCTTCGTACCCTAACCCCTAAATGGCAACCTAAAGTCACCGCCATAGAGGAAGCTAAAGACTTGTCAACCCTATCTCTTCATGAACTAATGGGATCACTAATGGCTCACGAGTTTAACCTCGATAAGCATTCTAGTGAGTCATCAAAGGGAAAGAGTCTCGCCCTCACATCTTCTCCAAGTGATGAAGAAGATGAGGAGGAAGACGAGTTTGCTATGTTCACAAGGAACTTAGCCGGGTTGGTCAATGGACAAGGTAACAAAAGGTTCACTAATAATTACTCGAAAAAACGCTTTCCTAAGAAACGACCTACTTCCATCGTGGGATGCTTTAAATGTGGTGATAAAACTCATCAAATTAAAGAATGTCCTAAGTGGGAAGAAATCAAATCTAAGGAAAGAAGAGAAAAGGTTAAAAAGGACTATAAACATAGAGTCATGAGTGCTATATGGGGAATGTCCGACTCCGAGGAAGATGAGGAACTCATCGAGGAGGAACTTGAGGCTAAAATGTGTCTTGCAAATCATGGTAAAGAAAAAGTCTCAAAAACCTCAAAACTTGAACACTTAAGATGCCTCATGGCTAACCCCGACGATTCCGACTCCGATTCCGACAACGAGGTAAATCATTTAAAGGCCAAGGCTAGAACTTACTCTAAAGAGAAAGTATGTAAGCTTCTTGACCAACTTTTTGATAAGTGTCGGTCTCAAACTAATAAGCTTGATATAATGCAAAATGAGATTGAGGAAATTGCTCAAGAGAACTTTAATCAAAAATGAACTAAAAGCAACAGATCACACACTATCATTTTCGAGGCATATAATGAAGTTAAAAGAGTCAACAAGTTAAACAAACATTTGACTAAAGAACTTGAGCGTCTTAGGTTGACTCCCACAGATGTCTCTGACCTTGAAAATGTCAACACTACTTTGGTGATGCAAGTTTCCTCTCTAACCAAGGAACGTGATGATATTTTGAAGGACAAAGATGCTCTTGAAAATGAGATCTATGACCTTGTAGTTGAAGTTGTAAACTTAAGAAAAACAAAGTGTCTAAGACTCATTGCTTCCCGACCACGATTTAGACAAGTTTAAAAGAAAGAGTGAATGGTTGGAAAATGAAAATGAGTGTCTTAAAAGTGAGGTTGTTTTTCTCAAGAATGAAATAGAAGATCTCCATGATAGGCTTACTTTCTTTCAAAAAGGTATGCCCGAATGTAGCACTTCTAGATCTTCTCCTCACCATAGATCCGATGAAGTCGTTGATCTAAGCAAAAGACTTGACGAGATGACATCTAAATATGAAGAGTCCAAAGAAAGAATCATATATCTCGTGTCTAAACTCAACAATCACACCCATGACTTCATTGTTGAGAAAAGATTGTCCATAGAAAGTGCTAACAATGATGAACTTAAAAGAGAAAAGGAAAAGAATTTGCATCTTCTCTCACGTGTCAATGACTTGACCAATGAACTTGTTAATGCTAAGAACATCACTGAAAAATGCGAAGGAAGTCAAACCGTGTTAAACTTCCTCACGAATCAAACCGAGAAATGTGATAAATCTGCTGGTTTGGGGTTCAAATGGAACAAATGACCGACCGATCACATCCAAGCCTAAAAACGATTTTAGAAGAAGGAAGTATGTAGGTCTTCCCGAATACATCATTTGCAATTATTGTGGTGACAATGGTCATGTTTTTAATGGATGTACAAAATGATTTGATGACATTGACAAGAACACCAAAGCATTAAATGAAATGAACATTAAGAAAGACACCACAAGTTATGTTGATCACAAAAAGGGACCCAAATTCATTTGGGTTCCTAAACTCAAAAACTAATCTTGTGTAGGGCTTGGTGAGAGGCAGCCGCAATTGGTACTTAGATAGTGGATGCTCTCGTCACATGACGGGTGATAGAAGCCAATTCCTCTCACTTAAAGCATATGATGGTGGCACGGTAAGGTTTGGCGACAACAAGAAAGGTGAAGTAATTGGTATTGGAAAGGTTGGTAAGTCATCCTTACTTTGTGTCGACAATGTGCGGCTTGTCAAAGGTTTGAAACATAATCTCCTTAGCATTTCTCAACTTTGTGATAAGGGTAATGTTGTTGAATTTAGTGCCAATATGTGTCGAATTTTTGATGCCACTACTAATGAACTAATACTCGAAGGAAGACATGTCAAAGATGTTTACTTAACTAATTTGAACTCTTTATCCGGTCACACCATGTCTTGCATGAGTGTAATGAACAATGATCCTTGGTTATGGCATAAAAGGTTTGGTCATGTTAGTACAAAAACTCTTAATACCCATAAAAGACTTGGCTTAGTTGAAGGCATTCCTAATATAAAATTTGATTTTGATAAAGTATGTGATGAATGTGCTAGAGGCAAACATGTTAAAAGTTCCTTTAAATCCAAAAGAATTATGAGTACATCTCAACCGTTGCAACTTTTACATATCGACTTATGTGGTCCAATGAGAACTAGAAGTAGAGGTGGTAGTCGTTATGTGTGTGTCATTGTTGATGATTACTCTAGGTTCGTTTGGGCACTCTTCCTAAGCTCTAAGGATGAGACATTTGAAGAGTTTCTAATTTGGTTAAGAAAGATTCAAAATAAACTTGGTTTAAAACTTGTTTCAATGAGAACCGATCATGGAACCGAATTCGAAAACTCATCATTTGGTGCTTATTGTGATGACAATGGTGTAGACCATAACTTCTCGGCTCCTAGAACCCCACAACAAAATGGTGTGGTTGAAAGGATGAATAGAACCCTTGAAGGAATGGCTAGAACAATGTTATTATCTAGTAAGTTGCCTAAGAACTTTTGGGCAAGCGTAAATACCGCTTGCTACATTCATAATCGTGTCATGATAAGGAGTATATTAAATAAAACTCCCTATGAATCATTACTTGGAAGAAAACCCAACATTTCATATTTTAGATGTTTTGGAAGCAAATGTTTTGTTCATAACAATGGTAAAAACAATTTGGGTAAGTTCGATCCACGTAGTGATGAAGGAGTATTTATTGGGTACTCCGATCATAGCAAGGCCTATAAAGTCTACAATAAACGAACCTTGTTAATTGAAGAAAGCATCCATGTCATTTTTGATGAATCTAGTGTGCTTGGACATGTACAAAATATGGATAATGATGATCAGGATGAGGATGATGAGTTTGAGATTGGTCTTGTTCGAAAAGACTTCGTGTTCACGGATGAAGAAGCTCCCAGCACTGAATTACAACAGACATAGAGACTGTCACCTTCAAAGGAGATCAGCAACTCAGGGGGAACACATAGCACCTCTGATTCTTCTCTGGAAGCAACAGACCCAACGACAGTTGCATCCACCTCCAGAACTGAAGTAACCCAAAACAGTGAGGATGAAGAACCTTCCAGGCCAATAGAAATAGTCACTGTGACTGATGCTGTTGAGGGGGAACAAGAAACCATTGTTCCAAAGAAGTGGAAACATCAAAGCTCTCATCCACTCACTAATCTCACAAGTGATCTCAACTCGGGAATTCGAACAAGATCATCCGTCAACAATCTCGCTCATCTCAATGAGTATTGTGCCCATAATGCCTTCCTTTCTCAAATTGAACCTTCAAATATAACAGTCGCCTTGACTGATGCAGATTGGTTTCTTGCTATGCAAGAAGAGCTCAATCAATTCAAAAGAAACGAGGTATGGCACTTAGTTCCTAGACCGCCTAATCGTACCGTCATTGGTACTAGGTGGGTCTTTCGCAACAAGCTTGATGACTCGGGAGAAATTGTAAGGAACAGGGCTAGACTAGTGGTGCAAGGTTATAACCAACAAGAGGGTATTGATTACGATGAAACCTATGCACCGGTAGCTAGACTTGAGGCCATACGATTGCTTATAGCTTTTGCGGCTCACAAAGGCATTAAACTCTTCCAAATGGATGTCAAAACCGCTTTCTTAAATGGATATTTGGAAGAAGATGTCTTTGTAGAGCAACAACCGGGTTTTGAGAACAATGATTTGCCTAACCATGTTTTCAAATTAGACAAAGCTCTTTATGGTTTAAAACAAGCACCAAGATGTTGGTATGATAGATTGTCTAAATTTCTTATTGAAAATGGTTTTAAAAGAGGCTCCGTTGACAAAACATTGTTCTTGAAGCAACAAATTAAAGAACTGTTGGTTGTACAAGTATATGTTGATGACATTATATTTGGTGCAACAAATGAACTCCTTTACTTATATTTTTCGAACTAATGAAATCGGAGTTTGAAATGAGCATGATGGGTGAGCTAAGATTCTTCCTTGGGCTCCAAATTAAGCAATCAAAGGATGGAATCATGATCCATCAACAAAAGTATATTAAAAAAATGCTTAAGAAATTTGGGATGACTAATGGTAAGCCTCATGATACACCTATGGTAGCCGGGTCCAAATTGGACAAAGATGAACTCGGTAAGAATGTTAGTGATAAGGTGTATAGAGGTATGATAGGCTCACTTCTTTACTTGACCGCAAGTCGTCCCGACATTCTTTTTAGCGTTTGTTTATGTGCTAGGTTCCAAGCAAATCCGAAAGAATCACATTTCAAAGCCGTTAAACGAATTCTTCTTCGGATTTGATTGGAACACAAAATCTTTACCTATGGTACCCTTTACATTGTCCTTTTGATCTTATAGGCTTTTCGGACGCGGACAATGCGGGGTGCACGGTGGATAGAAAGAGTACCTCCGGAATTGCAACGTTCTTGGGTCCTTGCTTGACTTCTTGGGCCTCAAAGAAACAAAACACGGTAGCTCTTTCTACGGCCGAAAGTGAGTATGTTAGTGCGGCACATTGTTGTTCTCAACTCCTTTAGGTAAAACAACAACTCTTGGACTTTGGTATTATTTTTGACTCCATTCCTTTAATGTGTGATAATACGAGTGCAATAAATATTTCCAAAAATCCTATTCAACACTCTAAAACCAAACATATTGATATTCGTCACCATTTTATTCGTGATCATGTGGAAAAAGGACATATTAAACTTATCTTTTGCAAGACCGAAAATCAAATTGCCGATATTTTTACTAAGCCACTTGCAAGGGAACATTTTGAGAAATTTAGACTAGAAATTGGGTTAATTAATAGCTTGTGATTGTTAGTGTGAGTTCTAAAAATTTCCTTAATTGATTAAATTAAATTTGGATATATGTTATTAAGTGTTCTAACTGCATTGAAATCATGTTTAGACCAAAAATTGACACCGTATTTGTGAGTCGGTAATCACTCAACCTCATATCTAAATTTACGTTTATTATACGCTACCTTGCGTTTTTATTTCGAGTGATTAAATATGTCTAGTTGGGCCAACCACCTCACTTACCTCATTTAATGGGCCATTAACTACCTCAACCCAAAACCTATGTTTACCCGTCCCAATCATCCTAATCCACTAACCCTTCATCTCCAAATCCACAAAACTCCCTCACCTACCTATTAACCCACCATGGTCAAGACATCTTTCAATACCCACATACCCATCAAACCAACAAACTTGACCTCACCACCTGTCAAATCACACCCACCGACATCAACAACACCAACAATGACTTCAACCAAAACTTCCTACGCATTCCCTCCTCAAACCTCAAAAACGACTCCTTCAACAAACCCAAATCCACCAAACCCTCAACCCTCACCGAACCCCACTGACCCTCCATCATCCGATGACATCCCCATCTCCACAATGGTAGGACGGCGTACACGTGGTGGTCGGAAGAAAAGCTCCACTGCTCCGAGTTCTTCCTCTGAACCGGTTATGGTGGTTGTTGAAGATGTTGAAGAAGAAACCGAGTTTGACTTAAATGAGAATCCGACTAAGTCCGGCGAGTCTGACCCGACTCCGGCGAAAAAGAACCTCAAAAGAAAAGAAAAAGCCTCTTCATCCCAATTACCCCCAATTTCAGAAAATATCGAGCAGAATAATGTCGATAACCCCATTGTTGATACTCCAATTGAAAATCCTAGTGAACCTCCCCAGAAAAAATCGAAACCCTTGAAGAAACAAACAGATACCTTTCTCCTCTCGATCCGGTCTCCCTAACCTCGAAATGGGACTTGGCCATTGTTTGGGATCATCTTGAGAGTATTGACCTCCCTACTTCCATTTATAAAAATTGTGAGAGGTTGATGAACATCAAAGCACCACTCTCCTCGGGTTTACAACCAAACAAGGTTCGAGCACCTTGCTTTTCACTCACTCCGTGACATGGTCTTAGCTCAAGGTTGGGAAAAATTATTGGAAATGCGCGAGCCGGTGTTTGTGAGCGAGGTGATTCAGTTCTTTGCAACGGTACGGGTTGATAAATCTGGTGAATCTCTTACGGCTAAGGTGAATGGTAAGCCTCTTAAACTGCTCAATCTGATTTCTGCACGCCCTTGATATTCCAAATGGAGGTTATGACAAACTTCCCTCCGAAACTTGGGTTGCTTTACCTTATGCCTCACCTCTTAGTGTTGCTCAAACCGTGTGTCCCAAAGTCGTCTCTCCTGGTCCCGTAAGCAACACCCAAATACCCCCTCCTCTTCGAATCATTTTCAACATGCTTTGTAGGTCTATTTATCCCTCGGGTGATAGGGGAAAACTCACCATAGCCCAACAATACCTTATTTATCACATTGCTACCCATAAGAAGGTGAACCTAGTCGGTTAATGTTTAAACGTTTTCAACTCATTTCACCAAGCTTCATCGACCTTCTTCTAGCATGATTCACTTACCCTATGGAATGTGGTTATCGGTTGTGCTCAAGGCACAAGGGGTGTTAGTGAATACTAGCTTGGGTTCGTTGGATATGTGTGATGTTATGAGTGATGGGCAAATGGGGAAGATGCTTATCAAAATTGAGAATGATGAATTAATTTCTTTGAAATTAAGAAGGACCCGAAGGTTGGGTCATCGAGTCAAGTGAATACGGGTGGTATGCGGGAAGTGCTTAATGCAGTGGCTGAGTTGGGTGCGTGGCTTAAGGAAGATGCTCGTCAAAAGGACTTGGCAATCTCGGCCCTTGCTTCTACTATGGACCTCATCCGTGGTGAGGTGGATATCATTTCCACCCTTGTGTCAACAAAAGAAGTTGGTGATGATGCTCATGTGGATGATGACCCTTTGGGTAGTGGCTCGGATGGTGAACAAGCCTCCTAACCCTTAGCCTTTCCCTTCCCTCTCGGCCTATTAACCTTTTACCCGTACCCTTTCATTTTGTTCCACCTTGGTTATGCCCCTCTAAAACACTATTTTCTTTGCTTGTTATTTTGACATTTGGTGGTGTATCTTAAACTTTATTTAGCTATGTTGAACTTTGATTAACTTATGTTTAATCTTTGTTTATGTTGACCTTGTTACCTTGTTACAATTACATGTGTCTTTTTTGTGTTTTCTTGTGAAATATCTGCACTCCAATGCTTTTGACATCCCTATCCGTTTGATGATGTCAAGAGGGGGAAAAGGTAAACTCATGCTCTTAATCTCTTTGTATATTGATTAACTAATGTCTTGTCTAACCTTCTTAGCTTGATTCTTGTTTTGGGGCAATGTAAAATTGTCATGGTAATTTGATTCTAACTTTTGCCTTAGGTATAGTAATATTGTCCCTTCTCTATCATTTGATCTTGCTTGCTTAAAATCTTGAATTAAGGTGTTTACATTGCTTATACATTCATTTGGGGCTTGTCATCATCAAAGGGGGAATTTGTTGGGTTCCTTATGTTGATGATAACATGCCCATTTGATTTGTGTCATCTTAGTTTAACTTTTCAGGATATATGATCATATCAAGCATGGATTAAGAAGTGTTGAAGTTGTTATTAATCCCATTGTAATAAGTCATGCGTCATCTAATGTACAAGTGATGTGACCATAATTAGCGCACATTTAGTCCCCTAATTGAGCCTATTTTGCATACTATTATAACATTCTATGGCCATTTTATCCGTCAAAACCTTCCTATTTGCTTTTCTATCGCATTTCATATGTTTTGTAGAAAAGAAGATAATAAGGCGGAAATTCCCGTCTTTCGTGCATATTTGGAAGCTTATTGATGATATTAGATGGACTAGTATGAAGAGGAGGCAAGAATGATGACCAAAGATGCAGGAATAAAGTGTATGTAGAAGGATCAAAGGGTTAAAAGTAAGAATGACGAGAGGGAAGGCATTACAAGAAGAAATCGCTCAAAAACCGAACCAAGGGTTGCTCCTTTGGCTCTGAAAATATGCTAGATGGAACGGCGTTGAAAAAACAAGCGATCTAGGCTTTTGAATCACTCCAATAGGAGTCCGGATGAGAAAATGACGTCCGTTTTACAATCCGAGGTCAAACAAAGAAGCTGTTCAGGAATCCGCCCGTCTTCGCAGGAATCCGCCCGTCTTCCCCCAAGACGCCCGTCTTCGCAGGAATCCGCCCGTCTTCCCCCAAGACGCCCGTCTTCGAAGGAATCCATCCGTCTTCCCCCAAGACGCCCGTCTTCTCTACAATCCGCCCGTCTTGTGGCTGAAAAACAAGAAATTCACCGAAGACAATCCGCCCGGATTCCCTACAATCCGCTCGGATTGCCCCACTAGAATCCGTCCGGATTCCCCTGAATCCGCTCGGATTCCTCAGCCCAGATCCGGCCGTCCCGACTCCCATCCGCACGGATTTCAGCACAGCACATTTTCATTCTTCAAGCAACGATAAGAGAAGCCCTTCTCTCGGAGAATCCCGGAGTCTCCTTGCCCAACTTAAAAAGTGTAATTACTAGTTTAGCCCTTAGTTAACCCTAATGCATCCTCCCTAATTTCCACTATAAATACCCCATTTGTAATGATCTTTTTATCAAGTTTTATCACATCTTTTTAGCTAGAAAATCCTTCTTTAGATTAGATTAGGAGTAGATTAGAATAGATTACTCTTTAATCTTTCCACAAATTACACATTAATCTCTCCTTAATTATTGTTCAAGTTTATTATTCAAGTTTATTATTGGGTAATTGAAGATTATTGGGTTATTATTGGGAGATTGACAACCTTCCATCAATCATCAAGTTTCTTCTATTATTCTTTGCTTTATTATTTGGATCATCTTAAGTTGGTATAATTCCTTTACTCTTTAATCTTTATTGTTCATTTCTTCATTCTATTATCATGTTTATACTTGTTGTGATGATTGACACCATTATGTTTTCCATGATAATGAGTGAGTAGTCTCTTAGCTAGGATTAGTGGGTAATTAAGGGAAACCAACATGGGATTGATTCATGCTTAATCTAATATGTTCACATGATTAAATTGCTTGCTTGTTGTGATGTCAACTTTATGCACATGTTATGTTTGATGAAATGCTAAGCCTATGAATCCTTGCATTTACAACCATCTCTTATCTACTCAACTTGACTTGTAAGATATAACCCAACTCGAGTCTTGTTAGACCATGCATAGAAGTTGAATAGGAGGAAAGTAAGTCGACTTGTAGGTGTTGTACAATCTAATCGATTCGGCTCCGGGACCCAACTCTTCCTATGAACCGTAAGACATAACCCAACTCGGTTCCTCCACAACACTAATTGCTTGCATATAATTGTAAACATGTTTGTATGATCAACACCATAAATCCCCCATGACCCCATTATATCCTAGCACTTTTAATCATTTGTTTACATCTTTCCTTTTATTGCTTGATTTACCTTATTGTTTGCATTAGCCTAGACACAACTACAAACCCCATCAATTGTGACACTAGCATAAATTGAGATAGATAGACTTAGAACCCAAAACACACCGTCCCATGGATCGACCTCGACTTACCGCTAACTAGTTGTTTGTTGAGTATTATAAATTGTGTTTGATTGAGAGCCCCAACGACACTCGCATCAAAATGGCGCCGTTGCCGGGGATGGTGCTATGTGATTAAGTTCTTACTTGTTTGTCTATTTTGATTTTGCTTTAACCTTGAGGAACTTGTTCCTCAAGGATTGTTCTTACCGTCTTTGTGTAGTTTCCATGCCTGTAGTTGTTTCCTTGTCTTAGCTATGATGGCTCAAGACTTGACACATGGAGTATGTGGTGGATCTTTTGAGTATGACTATGGGTATGGGGAGTTTGAGGAGCAAGTCAATACAAACCTACCTTATTATTTGTACAACAAAAATCCTAACTACTACCCCAATTTTTCCCACCAAAATCACCACATCCAATATCCACAACAACCACCCACCCAATACCCATTTCACAATGACTTTCAATTGCCACAATACAACCACTTTCACACTTACCCACAACAAAATGATGAACCCATTCAAAATGTGATTCTCCAAATGATGGGAGATCAACAAAACCTCTTCAAACAAATGCTAGAGGAAAGCCAAAATAGGGACAATGTTCTTCAAGGCATTGTTACCCAAGTTGAGGAGTTGGAGATTCAAATTGCCCAAACAAAGGCAACCCAAGAAACCACCCAACCAACCACTCCCCACCAATCCTTGAGCATTGACCATGAATGTGAATTTGAGGTAATGACCTTTGATGAAGAAGATGTGAAGTGGGAAGAGCCAACCTCCTTGAGCTCTTGTGAGTATGAAAGTGTGGTATTTGATGATGAAGACATGAGGTTGAGTAAGCCAAATACTCTTAGCCTTTGTGAGTATGAGGGTGTGACTTTTGATGTGAACATTGAGGTGTTGGAGGAAGAACTAATGAAGAAGAATGAAGCCCCCATTTATGATTCTTATGGAGATAGCGATGATGACGTACCTATGGATGAAGCTTATGCGGGATATGTGTCTTGCAATGAAGAAGAGGAATGGAGTTGTGAGATTGCCTTACTTGAGGAGCCCATCCTTGAGAAGTTTGAGGTATGCTTCCATGAAGAAGATGAATTCCTTTTCCCCATTTCTCATGAAGACTACTTGACACCTACCATGGAGCCAATGATTGTTGAAGAGGATATGGTGGACCTTCTTCAAAAGGTCAAAGCATCATACAAAAGCTACTTGGTGGAAAAGCTCAAAGAGAAAATTGCACGTGAGGCTACTTGTGGAAATTTGGCATCCACAATGCCAACTTCTAAGGAACTCCATCATCAAAGCCATGACAATTCTCCTTCCACCTCGGAAGGATTGAATAATCAAAATGCTATCATCATCACCAAAAGTGAAAGAGAGGGTAGTGAGTGGAAGTCTCCGGGCAACCATGAACCATACTTCTTACCTTATGATGACAAGAATCATGGGCTAATTGGTTTGAAGCATCGGGAAAGCTCTAGTGCCAAGGACAAGGTGAAAGAAAGGATATATGACAAAATTCCTTGGCCAAATTTCGTGTTCAAATGGAGCAACCCATACTTATGCTTATTTGGAGCTTGTTCACAAGCTTTTGATCTTCTACTAAGAGCCTTGAGCTCTATGGACAAGAACCTTTACAATTTTAACATAGTTTGGTGGAGTCCTACCTCAAACCACCATTTGTAAGATATCCTTTCCTTTCACTTTGCATTACATTTACACTTGCATTTAGTTATATACATATACATTTAGCTTGCATTTGTATTATATTTCATATTGCATTTATATTAGTTAGTTCATAGTATAGTTGCATTGTAATATAATTCATATAGATAATTGCATGTAGACTAGAATTCATGCATTGTCACTAATGGCCAAACCTATTCATTTCTACACTAGAAATAGTGTTTAAATCGGTTTGGGGAGGTTTGATCATAGGTGACCACAATTTACTAGAAATCATGCATCTTATAGTATAGTTTAGATTGCATTCACTTGTTATATATGTCATATAGAATTGTATTCAGTTAGAGCATGCATTCATATCATATTGCATTTGTACTTCAATTTCCAAAAAATCAAAAATCCAAAAACATGTATTTCTTTTTCATTCCTACTCCTACATGTACATTGAGGACAATGTCCAAAATAAAGTGGGGATGGGAATTTATATTCCAAAAATGCATAAAAATATGTCTTTTAATTTCATAAAAACAAAATAAAACCATAAAAATTTGAAAAATTGAAAAAATCAAAAACATGTTCATTTCCTTTGTAGTATAGGTTTGTATATATTATTGTATATATTGTGTTTGTTCATCCTTGTTCACATTGATTGACTACGCCACATCCGAGACATGAGGATATTGAAGACCGCATGGTATGATCTTTCCAATCTCCTTTTTCCTCTTTATGTTAATGACTATGTGGCTTTATTTTGATTGATGCGGTATAAACAATGTGAACTTAGGACTTGCATTTAGTTTATATGTCACATTAGTTGGTAGAATCATTTGCATTAGGATGTATATATGCTAGTTGCATCATGGCATGTAGTTGCATGTTAGAAAAATTTTGCGAAACCGTCTACTTGGGAAGCCTGACAAGTATATATAGGCCCTAGTAGATGCTTTTTATTCTTAAGACTTTGCTTGTTAGAATACTTGTAAAACACCCTAGGATGTGTCATGCTAGTATCCTTTGACCCATGGTTTAAGGCCTAGTCAAGAGTACCTTGTGGTGTGATAACTCCTTGGCTACCGTTTATTCCAAGGTGACCCTTGAAACCATGCATACTTCTATCATTCATCCATGTTCTACCACATTTTTGTCATCAAAGGGAATGGGCACAAAACAAAAAGAAATCAATTTGAGTTCAATGAAATGAAAAGTGAAAGAAAGTTTGCAAAAATGCATCAAAAGAAAAGAGGAGCAAAAATAGAACTCCTAAAGCTTCAAAAATAAGGCACCCTCGTTACTAATTGGGGTGACTTTGGAAATGTTCAAAAAGAAAATGCAAAAAGTTGTCAAGTATTGAAATGCCAAAAATCAAAAAGAAATGGCAAGAAAGTGTTCTCAAAAAGTCAAATGCCAAAGAAATTTGGGGGGAAAACAAAAACAAAAGCAAACTCCCAAAATGAAACTCAAACATCTATCGATCCCTTTTCCATCTTATCCATTTTTGTGCATAGTAGAGAGGGGACGACCCTTCTTCTTGTCTAGGCAAGAGGGGGAATTCACGATCCTCCAAAGTGTTTCTAACACCATAGGGAGTCTACTCTTGACAAAAGCATTTAACGATTGAGGACAAAGGTACCCTAGCTTGACACATTTTGGAGGTGATTTATTGGTATCCTTCTAGGCTTAGTAGTTTGAACAAATTGCATCTATGAAGGATTGTGTACCCTTGAATTGCTTCCCTTGTAGATAATTTCCGCCACTTAGATGAGGAAAGTGGCTATTCTTTTGTAGATGCATCCATTACTTGATTTTGTGTGCTTAATGTTTGGATGTGTCGCCATTTTGGCAAGACCCACCTTGCCTTGCAAGAAGGCATCCTACCTCATGGTTGTCTTGTTGTGAGTTGAAGGGTGGAGTGAGACCCGCTAATTGTCTCATATCGGCTATATTATTAGGTTAGTTTAAATAAAGGTCTAGTTTTTGTCACCTCTTTACTCGGGACGATTAAAGGTTCGGTTTGGGGATATTTGATGTGACCATAATTAGCGCACATTTAGTCCCCTAATTGATCCTATTTTGCATACTATTATAGCATTTCATGGCCATTTTATCCGTCAAAACCTTCCTATTTGCTTTTCTATCGCATTTCATATGTTTTGTAGAAAAGAAGATAATAAGGCGGAAATTCCCGTCTTTCGTGCATATTTGGAAGCTTATTGATGATATTAGATGGACTAGTATGAAGAGGAGGCAAGAATGATGACCAAAGATGTAGGAATAAAGTGTATGTAGAAGGATCAAAGGGTTAAAAGTAAGAATGACGAGAGGGAAGGCATTACAAGAAGAAATCGCTCAAAAACCGAACCAAGGGTTGCTCCTTTGGCTCTGAAAATATGCTAGATGGAACGGCGTCGAAAAAACAAGCGATCTAGGCTTTTGAATCACTCCAATAGGAGTCCGGATGAGAAAATGACGTCCGTTTTACAATCCGAGGTCAAACAAAGAAGCTGTTCAGGAATCCGCCCGTCTTCGCAGGAATCCGCCCGTCTTCCCCCAAGACGCCCGTCTTCGCAGGAATCCGCCCGTCTTCCCCCAAGACGCCCGTCTTCGCAGGAATCCGTCCGTCTTCCCCCAAGACGCCCGTCTTCTCTACAATCCGCCCGTCTTGTGGCTGGGAAAAACAAGAAATTCCGCTGGAAGACAATCCGCCCGGATTCCCTACAATCCGCTCGGATTGCCCCACTAGAATCCGTCCGGATTCCCCTGAATCCGCTCGGATTCCTCAGCCCAGATCCGGCCGTCCCGACTCCCATCCGCACGGATTTCAGCACAGCACATTTTCATTCTTCAAGCAACGATAAGAGAAGCCCTTCTCTCGGAGAATCCCGGAGTCTCCTTGCCCAACTTAAAAAGTGTAATTACTAGTTTAGCCCTTAGTTAACCCTAATGCATCCTCCCTAATTTCCACTATAAATACCCCATTTGTAATGATCTTTTTATCAAGTTTTATCACATCTTTTTAGCTAGAAAATCCTTCTTTAGATTAGATTAGGAGTAGATTAGAATAGATTACTCTTTAATCTTTCCACAAATTACACATTAATCTCTCCTTAATTATTGTTCAAGTTTATTATTCAAGTTTATTATTGGGTAATTGAAGATTATTGGGTTATTATTGGGAGATTGACAACCTTCCATCAATCATCAAGTTTCTTCTATTATTCTTTGCTTTATTATTTGGATCATCTTAAGTTGGTATAATTCCTTTACTCTTTAATCTTTATTGTTCATTTCTTCATTCTATTATCATGTTTATACTTGTTGTGATGATTGACACCATTAATGACATGTTTTCCATGATAATGAGTGAGTAGTCTCTTAGCTAGGATTAGTGGGTAATTAAGGGAAACCAACATGGGATTGATTCATGCTTAATCTAATATGTTCACATGATTAAATTGCTTGCTTGTTGTGATGTCAACTTTATGCACATGTTATGTTTGATGAAATGCTAAGCCTATGAATCCTTGCATTTACAACCATCTCTTATCTACTCAACTTGACTTGTAAGATATAACCCAACTCGAGTCTTGTTAGACCATGCATAGAAGTTGAATAGGAGGAAAGTAAGTCGACTTGTAGGTGTTGTACAATCTAATCGATTCGACTCCGGACCCAACTCTTCCTATGAACCGTAAGACATAACCCAACTCGGTTCCTCCACAACACTAATTGCTTGCATATAATTGTAAACATGTTTGTATGATCAACACCATAAATCCCCCATGACCCCATTATATCCTAGCACTTTTAATCATTTGTTTACATCTTTCCTTTTATTGCTTGATTTACCTTATTGTTTGCATTAGCCTAGACACAACTACAAACCCCATCAATTGTGACACTAGCATAAATTGAGATAGATAGACTTAGAACCCAAAGCACACCGTCCCATGGATCGACCTCGACTTACCGCTAACTAGTTGTTTGTTGAGTATTATAAATTGTGTTTGATTGAGAGCCCCAACGACACTCCCATCAAAATGGCGCCGTTGCCGGGGATGGTGCTATGTGATTAAGTTCTTACTTGTTTGTCTATTTTGATTTTGCTTTAACCTTGAGGAACTTGTTCCTCAAGGATTGTTCTTACCGTCTTTGTGTAGTTTCCATGCTTGTAGTTGTTTCCTTGTCTTAGCTATGATGGCTCAAGACTTGACACATGGAGTATGTGGTGGATCTTTTGAGTATGACTATGGGTATGGGGAGTTTGAGGAGCAAGTCAACACAAACCTACCTTATTATTTGTACAACAAAAATCCTAACTACTACCCCAATTTTTCCCACCAAAATCACCACATCCAATATCCACAACAACCACCCACCCAATACCCATTTCACAATGACTTTCAATTGCCACAATACAACCACTTTCACACTTACCCACAACAAAATGATGAACCCATTCAAAATGTGATTCTCCAAATGATGGGAGATCAACAAAACCTCTTCAAACAAATGCTAGAGGAAAGCCAAAATAGGGACAATGTTCTTCAAGGCATTGTTACCCAAGTTGAGGAGTTGGAGATTCAAATTGCCCAAACAAAGGCAACCCAAGAAACCACCCAACCAACCACTCCCCACCAATCCTTGAGCACTGACCATGAATGTGAATTTGAGGTAATGACCTTTGATGAAGAAGATGTGAAGTGGGAAGAGCCAACCTCCTTGAGCTCTTGTGAGTATGAAAGTGTGGTATTTGATGATGAAGACATGAGGTTGAGTAAGCCAAATACTCTTAGCCTTTGTGAGTATGAGGGTGTGACTTTTGATGTGAACATTGAGGTGTTGGAGGAAGAACTAATGAAGAAGAATGAAGCCCCCATTTATGATTCTTATGGAGATAGCGATGATGACGTACCTATGGATGAAGCTTATGCGGGATATGTGTCTTGCAATGAAGAAGAGGAATGGAGTTGTGAGATTGCCTTACTTGAGGAGCCCATCCTTGAGAAGTTTGAGGTATGCTTCCATGAAGAAGATGAATTCCTTTTCCCCATTTCTCATGAAGACTACTTGACACCTACCATGGAGCCAATGATTGTTGAAGAGGATATGGTGGACCTTCTTCAAAAGGTCAAAGCATCATACAAAAGCTACTTGGTGGAAAAGCTCAAAGAGAAAATTGCACGTGAGGCTACTTGTGGAAATTTGGCATCCACAATGCCAACTTCTAAGGAACTCCATCATCAAAGCCATGACAATTCTCCTTCCACCTCGGAAGGATTGAATAATCAAAATGCTATCATCATCACCAAAAGTGAAAGAGAGGGTAGTGAGTGGAAGTCTCCGGGCAACCATGAACCATACTTCTTACCTTATGATGACAAGAATCATGGGCTAATTGGTTTGAAGCATCGGGAAAGCTCTAGTGCCAAGGACAAGGTGAAAGAAAGGATATATGACAAAATTCCTTGGCCAAATTTCGTGTTCAAATGGAGCAACCCATACTTATGCTTATTTGGAGCTTGTTCACAAGCTTTTGATCTTCTACTAAGAGCCTTGAGCTCTATGGACAAGAACCTTTACAATTTTAACATAGTTTGGTGGAGTCCTACCTCAAACCACCATTTGTAAGATATCCTTTCCTTTCACTTTGCATTACATTTACACTTGCATTTAGTTATATACATATACATTTAGCTTGCATTTGTATTATATTTCATATTGCATTTATATTAGTTAGTTCATAGTATAGTTGCATTGTAATATAATTCATATAGATAATTGCATGTAGACTAGAATTCATGCATTGTCACTAATGGCCAAACCTATTCATTTCTACACTAGAAATAGTGTTTAAATCGGTTTGGGGAGGTTTGATCATAGGTGACCACAATTTACTAGAAATCATGCATCTTATAGTATAGTTTAGATTGCATTCACTTGTTATATATGTCATATAGAATTGTATTCAGTTAGAGCATGCATTCATATCATATTGCATTTGTACTTCAATTTCCAAAAAATCAAAAATCCAAAAACATGTATTTCTTTTTCATTCCTACTCCTACATGTACATTGAGGACAATGTCCAAAATAAAGTGGGGGATGGGAATTTATATTCCAAAAATGCATAAAAATATGTCTTTTAATTTCATAAAAACAAAATAAAACCATAAAAATTTGAAAAATTGAAAAAATCAAAAACATGTTCATTTCCTTTGTAGTATAGGTTTGTATATATTATTGTATATATTGTGTTTGTTCATCCTTGTTCACATTGATTGACTACGCCACATCCGAGACATGAGGATATTGAAGACCGCATGGTATGATCTTTCCAATCTCCTTTTTCCTCTTTATGTTAATGACTATGTGGCTTTATTTTGATTGATGCGGTATAAACAATGTGAACTTAGGACTTGCATTTAGTTTATATGTCATATTAGTTGGTAGAATCATTTGCATTAGGATGTATATATGCTAGTTGCATCATGGCATGTAGTTGCATGTTAGAAAAATTTTGCGAAACCGTCTACTTGGGAAGCCTGACAAGTATATATAGGCCCTAGTAGATGCTTTTTATTCTTAAGACTTTGCTTGTTAGAATACTTGTAAAACACCCTAGGATGTGTCATGCTAGTATCCTTTGACCCATGGTTTAAGGCCTAGTCAAGAGTACCTTGTGGTGTGATAACTCCTTGGCTACCGTTTATTCCAAGGTGACCCTTGAAACCATGCATACTTCTATCATTCATCCATGTTCTACCACATTTTTGTCATCAAAGGGAATGGGCACAAAACAAAAAGAAATCAATTTGAGTTCAATGAAATGAAAAGTGAAAGAAAGTTTGCAAAAATGCATCAAAAGAAAAGAGGAGCAAAAATAGAACTCCTAAAGCTTCAAAAATAAGGCACCCTCGTTACTAATTGGGGTGACTTTGGAAATGTTCAAAAAGAAAATGCAAAAAGTTGTCAAGTATTGAAATGCCAAAAATCAAAAAGAAATGGCAAGAAAGTGTTCTCAAAAAGTCAAATGCCAAAGAAATTTGGGGGGAAAACAAAAACAAAAGCAAACTCCCAAAATGAAACTCAAACATCTATCGATCCCTTTTCCATCTTATCCATTTTTGTGCATAGTAGAGAGGGGACGACCCTTCTTCTTGTCTAGGCAAGAGGGGGAATTCCGCGATCCTCCAGTGTTTCTAACACCATAGGGAGTCTACTCTTGACAAAAGCATTTAACGATTGAGGACAAAGGTACCCTAGCTTGACACATTTTGGAGGTGATTTATTGGTATCCTTCTAGGCTTAGTAGTTTGAACAAATTGCATCTATGAAGGATTGTGTACCCTTGAATTGCTTCCCTTGTAGATAATTTCCGCCACTTAGATGAGGAAAGTGGCTATTCTTTTGTAGATGCATCCATTACTTGATTTTGTGTGCTTAATGTTTGGATGTGTCGCCATTTTGGCAAGACCCACCTTGCCTTGCAAGAAGGCATCCTACCTCATGGTTGTCTTTTTGTGAGTTGAAGGGGCGGAGTGAGACCCGCTAATTGTCTCATATCGGCTATATTATTAGGTTAGTTTAAATAAAGGTCTAGTTTTTGTCACCTCTTTACTCGGGACGAGTAAAGGTTCGGTTTGGGGATATTTGATGTGACCATAATTAGCGCACATTTAGTCCCCTAATTGATCCTATTTTGCATACTATTATAGCATTTCATGGCCATTTTATCCGTCAAAACCTTCCTATTTGCTTTTCTATCGCATTTCATATGTTTTGTAGAAAAGAAGATAATAAGGCGGAAATTCCCGTCTTTCGTGCATATTTGGAAGCTTATTGATGATATTAGATGGACTAGTATGAAGAGGAGGCAAGAATGATGACCAAAGATGTAGGAATAAAGTGTATGTAGAAGGATCAAAGGGTTAAAAGTAAGAATGACGAGAGGGAAGGCATTACAAGAAGAAATCGCTCAAAAACCGAACCAAGGGTTGCTCCTTTGGCTCTGAAAATATGCTAGATGGAACGGCGTCGAAAAAACAAGCGATCTAGGCTTTTGAATCACTCCAATAGGAGTCCGGATGAGAAAATGACGTCCGTTTTACAATCCGAGGTCAAACAAAGAAGCTGTTCAGGAATCCGCCCGTCTTCGCAGGAATCCGCCCGTCTTCCCCCAAGACGCCCGTCTTCGCAGGAATCCGCCCGTCTTCCCCCAAGACGCCCGTCTTCGCAGGAATCCGTCCGTCTTCCCCCAAGACGCCCGTCTTCTCTACAATCCGCCCGTCTTGTGGCTGGGAAAACAAGAAATTCACGCCGAAGACAATCCGCCCGGATTCCCTACAATCCGCTCGGATTGCCCCACTAGAATCCGTCCGGATTCCCCTGAATCCGCTCGGATTCCTCAGCCCAGATCCGGCCGTCCCGACTCCCATCCGCACGGATTTCAGCACAGCACATTTTCATTCTTCAAGCAACGATAAGAGAAGCCCTTCTCTCGGAGAATCCCGGAGTCTCCTTGCCCAACTTAAAAAGTGTAATTACTAGTTTAGCCCTTAGTTAACCCTAATGCATCCTCCCTAATTTCCACTATAAATACCCCATTTGTAATGATCTTTTTATCAAGTTTTATCACATCTTTTTAGCTAGAAAATCCTTCTTTAGAATAGATTAGGAGTAGATTAGAATAGATTACTCTTTAATCTTTCCACAAATTACACATTAATCTCTCCTTAATTATTGTTCAAGTTTATTATTCAAGTTTATTATTGGGTAATTGAAGATTATTGGGTTATTATTGGGAGATTGACAACCTTCCATCAATCATCAAGTTTCTTCTATTATTCTTTGCTTTATTATTTGGATCATCTTAAGTTGGTATAATTCCTTTACTCTTTAATCTTTATTGTTCATTTCTTCATTCTATTATCATGTTTATACTTGTTGTGATGATTGACACCATTAATGACATGTTTTCCATGATAATGAGTGAGTAGTCTCTTAGCTAGGATTAGTGGGTAATTAAGGGAAACCAACATGGGATTGATTCATGCTTAATCTAATATGTTCACATGATTAAATTGCTTGCTTGTTGTGATGTCAACTTTATGCACATGTTATGTTTGATGAAATGCTAAGCCTATGAATCCTTGCATTTCAACCATCTCTTATCTACTCAACTTGACTTGTAAGATATAACCCAACTCGAGTCTTGTTAGACCATGCATAGAAGTTGAATAGGAGGAAAGTAAGTCGACTTGTAGGTGTTGTACAATCTAATCGATTCGGCTCCGGACCCAACTCTTCCTATGAACCGTAAGACATAACCCAACTCGGTTCCTCCACAACACTAATTGCTTGCATATAATTGTAAACATGTTTGTATGATCAACACCATAAATCCCCCATGACCCCATTATATCCTAGCACTTTTAATCATTTGTTTACATCTTTCCTTTTATTGCTTGATTTACCTTATTGTTTGCATTAGCCTAGACACAACTACAAACCCCATCAATTGTGACACTAGCATAAATTGAGATAGATAGACTTAGAACCCAAAACACACCGTCCCATGGATCGACCTCGACTTACCGCTAACTAGTTGTTTGTTGAGTATTATAAATTGTGTTTGATTGAGAGCCCCAACGACACTCGCATCAACAAGTGAGAAAGTAGAGTATATTA